>NW_008341419.1:254420-316379 GCF_000622305.1 Nannospalax galili | reverse complement strand
TGCGGGCTTTTGTGTAACGGTTGTGGGAGCCTATATAATCTTTACCTGAAAGTGCCTCAGGGTCAATCGCTCTAACCAGACCTGCGTGTCTTGGAAGGACGGTCGGCCCCAGCTAGCTGGTTTAATAAAACTCTGTTTGATTTTTGCATCTCCATACTCGTGCATTTGTTCCCCAGAAGAGACCCACCAAGTCACGGACCCTAACATCCATCACAGTGGGGAAGGCATGGAGCTGGGCACGTTCCTCCTCAGTCGGGACACGGGAGATAGGGCTGGAGCTCAGCTCACTTTCTCTTTTCTGTCCAGTCTCAGACCCCAGGCCATACTTGTGGTGGATCCAAAGGTTGGTGGAGTCCAACCTCAATTAAACTAATCTCGAACCCTCTCCCAGACAGGCCCAGAGGTCTTTCTCCTAGGTAGATCTTGACCCTAACAGGTGGATCAATATTAACCAGCATAGCTACTTAAATCTGCATCTAGAATTAAGGATGAACTTCATTTTTTGTCTTTTTTTCCAAAGAATATTACTTACCTGTCAAACAGATTAAAGTTGCCATAAAATGTGCTAATGTCTTTGCTGCTCAGTTCACACCTGACTAGATATTTTGTTTATCTATTTTAATTTCCCCCATCTAATTAATTTCATTTGTTTTAATCATCAATTTTATCCTATGTCCCACATAAAAGGTGGCACTTCCCTTGAGTGGGTATCTGACTTAAAACCATTCTTAGGAGTCAGGTAAAGGGGATGTGATTGTCAGAGACCATTCTCAAACACACTCTACAATTACGCAACACACACCAAGAACACGAGGTGTTCAAGCAAGTCAGGTATGACATTGTTGGTATTTCTTTTTCTATTTTTTATTTTATTTTTTATGTGTATGAGTGTATTGCTTGCATGTGTGAATGCATCTGTGT
The DNA here is from genome assembly GCF_000622305.1 of Nannospalax galili. NCBI lineage: Eukaryota > Metazoa > Chordata > Mammalia > Rodentia > Spalacidae > Nannospalax > Nannospalax galili. The sequence continues at coordinate 315,458 of NW_008341419.1, read as the reverse complement.
CATGCAGTGCCTGTAGAGGTCAGATTCCCCTGGAACTGGAGTTACTGATGGTTGCTAGCCACCATGTGAGTGCTGGGAATCAAACCTGGATCCTTTGCAAGAGCAGCCAGTGCTCTTAACTGCTGAGCCACCTCTCCAGCCCCCATGCTGATATTTCTTAAAAGTGAGGCAATCATGGTTCACAGACTTGTCAGGTGGATAAGGGATAAACCAAAGCATAAACTACTATAATGAGACTGTCCTCTGGAAAGGAAATGATCCAATGGTTTCGTTTAGGAATTGATATATGTGGGCTGGGAGTGTAGCTCAGTTCACAGAGAGCCTGCCTCACACGCACAAAGCCTGGGTTCTGTCCTCAGCACCACATAAACCTGCATCGTGGCCCCCACTTGTAATTCCATACACTAGTAATCTGGGTACTTGTGAATTGGAAGCAGAAAGATAGGAAGTTCATGGTCATTACTAGCTATATAGCAAGTTAAGCCTAGCCTGGGCTACATGAGACCCTGTTTCAAGAAAGAAAAATTACCTTTATGCCAGTAACATGCATACTGTCAACCCCGAGAGCTATAATGACAACTAGCACTGGTGCAATAGTGGATCAAATGTTTAGGGAGGAGCCAACCACCTTGTGATTGGGTTTGAAGCCCACTTCACAAGATAGAGTTCATACCTAACACGTTATCAGGGCCAAGATCCTGGGGTTAGACAGGTCACACATCATAGCTCCTGTTATCCTGCTAAATAGATATAGTACTAACCTGACTCCTAAGGCTTACTGTTATACCATAGATTAGTGCATCTCTCAACTCTCAGCAGAGAACAGTCTTCTCTCAGCAGATGGCGATTAACGAGACCCACAACTGGTTAACACAGAGAACATAAGAGACTGCAGAGTGCTCAGCCCTAAATGGGACACCTATATCACACCCTCCCCTCCTAAGGCTCAGGAATCATTGCAGAAGAGGGGGTGGAAAGAGTGTAGGGGCCAGCAGTGGTGGATGAACACAGGGAAACTGTGTTATCTGGACATCACAGGTAATTGCACATACAAATCCACAGCTTTTATGACAGCATGCACAAGGCCTGTGAAAACCCAAGCCACACAGGGGCCCAGCATAGATGGGGAGGGTGGTAAGGAGACCCAGCCCTGGCTGAGCATCTATTGGCAATTGATGGATTCTGGGAGAGTAGTCAGTTTTCCTTACTGTATGACAGGCCAAACAGGCTCCAGGGGATAGACCCAAAGCCAAGAACAAGTTGGAAACATAGAGTAGACTCAATAAAGCTTTAAAAGGCAAACAATGATGGGGGACATGAACATGGGAAGGCAGTAAGATGGGTGAAAAGGGATTTTGATTGATCCAAATATGATCAAAATACACTGTATGAAATTTTTTATCAGTAAGAATGTTTTTAAAAAAATAAGGAACAAGGAAAAAAAACGAGAAAGAGAGAGGGAAAGAGGAGGGGGATTGGTACAGTGAGTGGTAGGGATATAGCTTGAAAGGGAATACTCAGACCCTGCAGAGGACTAATAAGTCCTCTATATGGGAATGACTTTTCTGAAATGTCTTCTGTTACCTAAAGTTAATCTATGCTTTGAGGTCATTTCATTAGTGCTCAATCTGCTTCCTACTATGTAATCAGCTTATGTAAATTTAACTACCCTTTAGACAAACATGAACAATCTTACTAGGCCTTGGGCTCCCATGTAATCAACTTTTATAAGCTAACCTAAACACGTAGTGTTAATCTTAAAGTATGTTCCTGATTTCTCCCTTATGACCTTTCTTTACCCCTGATCCAGAATACTGTGTGTGTGTGTGTGTGTGTGTGTGTGTGTGTGTGTGTGTGTTGGTAATATTATTCCTATAAACAGCAATTTTGGAAACAAGCAATTATCTACAGTAAATGTTTCAAGCAGCGTGTGGACTGGGTAGATAAGATGTTTGTGGTTTTCTATGCTGTTCTGGGTCAGTAGGAGTCGGAAAAGCAAACTTCTTCCCATGTAAATCTTTCATTAAAGATTACTTTTTTAAAAGCACTTCAGGGGCTTGAGGGATGACTCAGTGGGTAAGGGCATTGGTTGCTCTAACAAAGGACCCAGGTTTGCTTCCCAGAACCCACATGGCAGCTAACAACCATCTGTAACTTTAGTTCCAGGGGATCCGACACCCTTTTCTGGCTTCTACAGGCACTGCATGCACAGATGCATTTACATGCATGCAGACAAAATAAAATAAAAATAAAAGTTTAAAGTTCCTCATTTCATTCCCATGCTGGATGTGCTGTTTCAATAAATACAAAATCCTTTGTTTGGAGGAACAGTTCTACGAGAAATCAGAATGGAACAGATCTGGCTCACTCTCGGTTTAAACAACTCCAGGAGTTGATCTTTCTTTAATCAGGCACTGCTGAACCTTTATCATCATTGCAAAGGCAAACACAGTGCCAGCATGGGCCACAGCTGCTCCCTGCCATGGGATGTTACTGTACTTGAAATAGAAGCCACATTGAGCCTCAAAAGTGCAATGCTCTGTGGCAGGTGAAGTTAAGTTTCCTAGTCTTATGCCAACAGAGAAGACATGCATACACATCCTCAGCCGTGTCTGACAGCAACATCACCCAGTGACCTTAGCAGGCCCAGGCAGCAGGCTGAGTCAGCCACTCCCTGAGCAGTGTGACTCTTCATACTAGGGACAGCTAACTCACTGAGCATCCTTACATTTCCATCTCTTCCAACAGAAATAGCCATGGTGACACAGAAACCTAAAACAGTCTAAGCATCCTGAAACTTAAGAACATTAATGAGTTATAGCCCTCCTGAGGGATCGTCCCCAACTGCTCCTAGCCTCGCCTCCCTTTCTAAAGACCTTAATTCTACTCGCAAGGGATGAGTCCTATGACCTAACCACCCATTGAATGTCTTGCTCCTTAACCCCATTACATGGGCAGGCCCTGGATTTTTCAGGGGATGCTTCCAAACCATGGGCTTGTCAATCAATCTGGAGGATGAGCCTGAGTGAAATCATCAGGGTAAAGAGATAGAAAAATGCAGGAACCCAAAACTGTTGATCTAAGGAGGCCTACCGGGCATTTGGGGGTCATGGGTTAGGGGAGCAGGAGATGCTGGCCAAAGGGCAAAAACCTATAAATACACCATTAAAGAAGTTCTGAAGACATGATGTGCAGTGCTGATAATAATGTATCTGAACTTTGCTAAAACAGTGATCTTACGAATCTTCATCAAATACACATAGTTAACCACTCTGTAAGGGAACAAATGAGTTGTTTATCTTGATTGGGGCAGTAATTTCACAATCTATTTGTATAATAAATCATTACTTGTACATCTTAAATGTAGAAATTTTTATTTGTCAATTATACCTTAATAGGGGGCTAGAGAAATGGCTCACTGGTTAAGAGCAATGGCTGTTCTTGCAGAGGACCCGGGTTCAATTCCCAGCACCCATGTGGTGGCTAACAATAGTCCATAACTCCAGTTCCAGGGGAATCTGATGCTCTCTTCTGACCTCTGTGGGCACTGCACATCATTGGTGCACTTATACACATGTAGGCAATACTCTCAAACACATAAAATAGAAATAAATATTATAAAATGATACCTTAATAATGATGAAAAATTAACAGTGATTTCCATTCTAGTTTCCTTCCTCTTCCTGTGATAAAACACTCTGACCAAAAACAACAAAGAGAAAGAAATGATTTGTTTTGTTTATACTTCTTGGTCATAGTCCATCACTGAGGGAAGCCAGGGCAGGAACTCAGGCAGGAACTTAGGAGGAGCACTGCTGCCTGGCTCACTCACAGACCTGTGCTCAGCTAGCCTTCTTATGCAGCCCAGGACCACCTGCCCAGGGACCAGTGCTGCCCACAGTGTCCTGAGCCCTCCTACATCAATTAACAATCAGGACAACCCCCCACAGACCAGCCTACAGGCCAATCTGGTTTGGAAAATCTCTCAATGGAGACTCCCTTCTCAGGTGACCCTGGGCTGTGTCAAGTTGTCAGTAAAAGTTAACTAGGACAATAGCATTTCTAAAGGCAAGGGCATCCAACCAAGTGTGACAAAACACCCTAGAAGCATGAGCCACTCAGCACTTGTAGTGGACTACTGTATAGTTCAAGCGCTTATGCATCTCAATGCCTTCATTTCACGCAGCATAGAGTGTTTCAATGAGGAAAACACTCCACACAGAAGGAAATCAGTCAGAAACCCGCATTAGCATGAAGTCTTGGACACTCAAAATTCTCACTATTGTCAATAAACTGTGGAGTCCACAAAGCCCAGAATAGCACCTGGCTTTGTCTGTATCTCGGTCATTAGCAGAGATCACTGGGCTGTGCCTCACCATCCAGACAAAACCAGGTCTGAAAGGCTCACACTGGAAGCAAAGCAAATGTATCTGAAGGCATGAGCTTCTCCCGTAATGCCTAAGCAAACCCAGCATCCACCCGTTGAAGGGGTGAAGTTGCTACAGTCACACGGGCATCACCTAGAGCAAATCTGAACCCTATACCTTCTCTGGAATCTAGTACCCCTCAACTATTCTCAGAGTCCATCTAAGGCAAAAACTAAAGAAATACTAACACACAACTATCATGTTGTTATTACGTGCAAAGCTAGAAAAGATGGGGTTTTCAGAGCAGAGCAATCCCACTGGAAATGTCTTAGCTGGTGTGTTTCTATAACAGAACACCTGAGACTGGGTAGGTTTTTTAAGAACAGAAAGTTATTTTTTCACAATTCAGAACCTGGGAAGACCAAGATTAAACACATATACATCTAACGAGGAATTTCTTGCTGAATTCTCACCAGACTGAAGGAATACTTGGAAGTGGAGGGAGGGGACAAATGCCGGAGGAGCTCTCCTAGAAAGGCCTTAATCCCAGGTTATGACGATAATTCATTTGCTTGTGTGCTTGTCCTGCAAGTATGAGGATCTGAGGTCAATTCCCAGCACCCACAGCAAAAGCTGGATGTTGATGCACAGTTGTAATATCAGTACTGGGAAAGTGGAAACAGGATGATCCCCAGGGCTCACTGGCCAGCCAGCCACACCTAATCAGTGAGCTCAGTTTTCAGTGAGCGACCTGACCTTGTAAAAACAAGATGGACAGTGCCTGAGGAGGAAGAGACTCAAAGCTGACCTCCTGCATGTGTGTGCACGCACACACACACACACACACACACACACACACAAATAAATAAATAAAAATATAAATAAATAAATAAACAAACAAACAAATAAATAAAGTGCATCAATCTCACCTACAAGGAAGGGGCCCTCGGGACCTAACCCTACGTCACAGCACCATTACATAAGTAACATTTTAAACCCCTCAAAAATTCATGAATATCAAGAGATAAGTGACACTTCTTCTGTAGCTCATTTAGGAAAGTTCAGAAAGTTGGGCTGGAGAGATGGCTTAGCCAATAAAGGCTCAGGCCCACAACGTAAACGTCAGGAAAATGTAGACAGTATATTATATCGAGTTCCATAAAATGGCAAAATATGAGCCAGTGAGATGGCTCAGAGGGCCTGCCACCAAGCTTGACAATCTGAGTTCAATCCTGGGGACTCAGGACTGACTCCTACAATTTGTCCTCTGACCGCCACACCTCCACATGCATGTTATCTCACACAGACACACACACACACAAACACACACACACACACACATATAATTTAAAAAATTCTAAGTAGCAAAATATCTTGCAAAGCCTGTTTTTCCAGTCACTGTTCCAGAGATCTCTTCCTGATTAATCTTTCAAACGTTTATCGTCTTCTGGAAAAACACGGCACCCAGGAGGCCCGAGCAGGATTTGCGGGAGCCTGAGGAAGGGTTCTCCAAATCAATAGTGTACTTTAACATTTGAAGACTGGGCAAAAAATTAACATCTCACAATAGGCAAGCAAGTTTGTAAATTAAGAAAACATCTGATAGAAAGATACTTAAGTCTTAAATGATAAGGTGAATATGGTAAATAGGACAGGACACAGAGGGTATCAGTGATCATTGCAGACCTGTCTGTTATTACCATGGTGACCTATAGGAACTATTATCAGCACATGTGCAAACAGAAGCAGTTGTAAGAGTGAAAAGTGTGAAAACTTTATCTTTTAAGGTGTGTATGTTTATGATGTGAGTATATGTGCAGGTATGGGGAGGTGTTGGGGGTGCACATGTTGGTGGGATGGAGCAGCAGGAGAGGACCTTGGATGCTTTGCTCAGTCACCATCTACAGTGTCTTCATGAGGTGTCTCACTGGCCTGGAACTTGCCAAGTAGGCTAAGCAGACTGCATTGAACCCCAGGGATCACCCTCCCTGAGCCTCCCCTGTGCTAACATTGAAGCACGAGTCACCACACTCAGCTTTCCACATTGGGTCTGGGAATTGAACTCATCCTCGTGCTTGCAAGGCAAGCATTTTACCAACTGAGCCAACACCACAGCCCCAAACTTAAAGATTTTTGAAAATTATATATGTGGGAGTGTACTGGATAGCTTTAGTGTCAATTTGACACACCTGGGTTGAGGGAACCTGTGATTGAGGAGGCTGTGATTGGTTGAGGAAGCTAATTGGGGAATTGCCTCCATTGGACTGGCCTGTGATCATGTCTGTGGGGCATTTTCTTGATTCCTGAGTGATGTGGGAGGGCCCAGCCTATTGTGGGTGGTACCACCCCTGGGCAGGTGGTCCTGTGTTGCATAAGAAAGCAGGCTGAGCAAGGGCCAGGGGAGCAAGCCAATAAGCAGAGTTGCTCCATGGTCTGTGATTCAGCTCCTGCCTCCAGGTTCCTGCCCTGAGTTTCTACCCTGGGCTCCCTGCTGAACTGTGACCCGGGAGATGTAAGCTGAATAAACCCTTTCCTCCACAAGTTGGTACTGGTCAGAGTGTTTTGTCACAGCAATGGAGAGACAAGCTAGAGCAGGGACAGTATGTGCAAGTGCAGGTGCCCACAGAGGACCCCCTGGAGCTGGACTTACAGGAAATTGTGAGTCAGCCAATATGCGTGCTGAGAACCAAACTCAGGTCCTCTACAATATAGCAGTACGTGCTCTTAACTGGGGAGCCATGTCTCCAGCCCCACCTTTGTCTTTTGACTTTATTTTGTTCTGATGGTTTACAGACATTTAAGTTTTATGATGGCCAAACAACCTTATGTGTCATCTTCTAGTCCAATGCGCCCACTCGGCTACCTTTTAAACAGTATGGTGCACGTTCCCCACAGGGCTGGAGAGACGGCTCAGTGGCTAAGAGCCCTGGCTTCTCTTGCCGAGGACCAGGGTTCAGTTCCCAGCACCCACATGGTGGATAACAACTGTCCATTATTCCAGTTCCAGGGGATCTAACACCCGCTTCTTGCCTCTCTGGCTTTGCACACTTGAAAACTTTTAGCATGCTGCTTTGTCAAGTAGTTTCAACAGCAAATTTAAAAAAGAAATTTTGATTTATGTATTTTTATTTTATGTGTTTTGCCTGAATGATAGATGATATAGATATAGATGTGCATCTGTGTCTTGCAATGCCCACAGAGACCAGAAGAGGGTGTCGGATCCCCTGGAAATGGAGTTAGGGATGGTTGTTAGCTGCCATGTGGGTGCTGGGAACTGAATCCAGGTCCTCTACAAGAGCAGCCAGTGATCTGGATCACTGAGCCATCTCTCCAGTCCCCTGGTAGTGAATATTTTGGCCATCAAGATGTGGTATCACAGAATCACCTTCCTGACCATGTCTCTCCTCTACATTCCATCATGCAGCCAACAGATCAAAGCAGTAAAGAAAATTAAAGAAAGATATGGGTGGCCAACTTCAGAATCTATGAGTAAAACTGCTCAGAACAAGCTTTCCATTAAAAAGTTAATGTTTAAAGGAAACACATGTATCATGGTAAAGGAAATAGGCCAGAGAATTCCAATTATGCCAAGTAATCATCCAATCTACTCCCAGTGGGAAGTGCTCTTCATCAAGACTGTACGAGAACAGCCATTAGAAGTAAGTGACAAGCTGGGCGTGGTGGCGCACACCTTCAAACCCAGCACTTGGGAGGCAAAGGCAGGAGGATCTCTGAGAGTTTGAAGCCAGCCTGGTCTACATAGTGAGTTCCAGGACAGCTAGGGCTACAGGGAGACCCTGTCTCAAAAAACAAACAAACAAATGAGTGACAAAGAGGGCCAGTGACAGGGCTCAGGGCTCAGTAGGTAAAGGTGCCAAACCTGATGATCTGAGTTTCAGCCCCAGGACTCACATGGTAGAGGGCAAGAAGTGACTCCTACAAGTTGTCCTCAGACCTCCACACTCACGCCAGGGCATGTGTGCATGAGTGTGCACTGACATGGACACACACCCATAGTATCACATCCATGCATTTCTTAAGGAGACTATAATGAATCATTTATGAGCAAATATTGGTATTGATGACAGGATAGCAATCTTCCCCCTCTGTATCATAAATCCACAGCAACTTGTAAACTGGAGTCCCGCCTTTCAATTTCTGTTCGTTTCATCCTCACTTCTCTGTGCACATTCTATATTTTGCACTCCCATTCACCCAAAGCTACTTCCTCAGAAAATCCAACTCAACGATGATAGCTTATCATTAATCATCTGATAGACCGGTCAATGAATTAATAGATAAGATGAAAGAAGTCAGAGAGAACCAAATGGTGTTTTATCAGGTCGATCTGGAGTGCACTGCATGTTTTAGCCCATCCCCAGCACAGGTATCAGCCAGCACAGGACTGTTGGAACGCACAGTGCCACTGTCCCCAGGGAGCCATAGGAGGAGGGAGACTTGGCATTTGCCCATTATCCAGTGAGGAGTCCTCATGATAACCTGGACCTTGTGAGCCTCAGAGCCAGTGATAGCTGGGGGAGGGATACAAGAAAAATACTGATGCTGGTTTCTGGAAAGGGCCTTTCTTATGTGATTATAAGCCCCGAACCTATAGGCTCAAAATGGATTTCATTTCTAGTACATCAAGCATTTAAGGAAAAGACATTGTATCCACGTCTGCTTTCTGCTTCCCTATAATGGCTGGATAAACGCAGCTGAGATTTCACAGCAGGACTCACAAAGCTATTTTAGTCCCAAATGACAAGGTCACATCTCATCGGATGCTATGAATCAACATATCTGTCCAGAACCATTAGGGAAGGAAGTGGACAACTGTCAAGACCAAGTTCTCCAGTAAAACAAGACCTTGAATACCAGCAAGCGGGGAGTCAAGATCTCAAAGTCCACTTTCTCAGTGGACTGAGAAAGTAAGTGGGCATTGCGTCAGGATGACATCGTCCATCGTCCATCGTCCACTCGGTCCCTAGCAGAGAAGGTGGAGACAGACACAGCCCAAATACATCTTGGTCCAATCATTTCCAGTTGTGGGGGAGGGGAGAGTTCTACTGTGTGTGTGTGTGTGTGTGTGTGTGTGTGTGTGTGTGTGTGTGTGTGTGCTGGAGGTGGGGCCCCACACAGATTTCTCCCATGTGAATGACATGCTGATGAAGTTTACAGCCAGACAGGGAGACTTTGCTACTTCCCCTGGAATAAACCTGTAATTTTGTAGCATCTCACCAGAAAACACATTGCCAGAAAGAGGATGTGTTAAACCCCTTGTTCAGACTTATTGGGTTCTAGTTTTATCTTATCTGATTATAATTCCATCCAAGTCATCTCTGAGGCTACCTCCAGTAGCTTATTGAAAGAGAGAAGAAATAAAAGGCTTCTTAGTAATTTTTTGAGATATAACACTTGAGAGTCACTAAAAGGGGTATATGAGTTACCACTAAGACACTTCATCGCTTTCCTTGAGAAGCCAGAACCCCCTCTTGAGATTGTCTTTCTTCTGAGCACCTCTCTTTCTCTTAACCCTCATGCTTAGGGCTATATCAAAGTATCTTTAATAACATTTCCAACTCTATTTTACTTTCCCAGCTAATCTTAAAATGACTTTCCACATCAAAGCCACAACGTGGTTTTGTCGAGTCGAATTGCCTCAAAGTCCAGGGGAATGCCTCAGGCTGCTGGCCATGGAAGTGTGGAGCTGTGTCTCTGTGCCTGGCTGCTGACAGAAGGGTCTCATAAAGCAACAGGTATGAAGTTCACTTGCCACATGAATCATGGCTGGATCAATCTGACAATAATTTGTATAAGATTAATCTGTATTCAATTAAGATTGTTAAATTAAAAAAAAAAACCCACAAGCCCGAAAAAGCCAGGTGCATTTGCACATGCCTTTAATTCCCTCACTCGGGAGGCAGAGGCAGGTGAATCTCTGTGAGATCAAGGCCAGCCTGTTCTACACAGTGAGTTCTAGGCCAGATGGGTCTACAGGGAGACCCTGTCTCAAAAAGAACAACAACAACAAAAAGTATGTTAAATTGTTAAACTCCTAGTGCAAATGAAGAAAGCCTGGCTCATTTGGCTAAACTGCAATTTTTCACGTTGGCTTTGAAATAAAACCTTTCTTCAAGTCACAGCCGAACTATTACTTCTCCAGAAAAGCATGGCCACTGGTAGGTTGCCCACTGTGCCAGAGGCTGACCCCACACCCATGCACCTATGCTCAACACTAAATGGACTTAGGCTATTAAAAATAAGAAGTCGGGAGGTAGATGTGTTGGGGCAGACCTGGGGAGAGTCAGAGGGACAAATGGGCTTAGGAATGTTCATATTTCACTCTATATATGTGTGAAATTATCAAAGAAGCACAAAAACTTAAAAAAAAGAGGAAACATACACTGTGGAGAGAATTTTCTAAATCCAAATTGCCCAAGGTTCCAAATCATTGTTCAGAACCAACTCTGGATGTCCATTAGTCTTGCCTTGTCTGAACCAAATGGAAGATATTAGCTGCTTGCTACACTCTCTCCTCTCTGGAGCAGTCAAGGTCTCACCCCAGGCAGCACACAGCATGCCTCTTAAATCCCATTCTTTCCACAATTCTAACCTTTCCCAGGGTGAAGGGCTGTTTGAGCAAACAGAAGCTGTTTCTCTTCCTCGCTTAAAAAATGCTAAAACAAAGAACGCACAAAAAAAGAATTCAAAGAAAAATACTCCATCAAAAAAAAAAACAAAACCAGAAAACACAATATTCAAACATAGTAAAGATCATTACAAACCTAGTTCATTGCAAATGTAAGGATTAAGCAGCTCACACATTCCTGAAAACGAGGCTTAATTCCGACAGCAATGCATTGGTATAATGAGAGAACGGCCAGCTCAACACTTCCGTGGGCTCAACACATAATAAATAGTCCTGCAGTAATAAAAGTGCACTTACTGCAGGCGGGACCAAATGAGTCCCTTCATTTTCAGGCAATCTGGCCAGAGCTGAGTCACAGATGGCGCTTTCTGGAAACCATTCTATCAAAACTCTGCTATGTACAGTGGGAACCAGGACCTGGCCATTACCCCACAACACGTCTCTTCTAAAATGCGATTCCTCCATCAAGTCTCAAGCATCTTCCATCATTCCCATGGTTTCATGGTCAAAAATGTGCCCAGGTATGTTAGACCTCTTCCTATCTCATCTCTTAAACCACAAATTATCCCATCCTATAGCTGACCAAATCAGCATTCTCTCTCTCCTCTCTCTCTCTCTCTCTCTCTCTCTCTCTCTCTCCCTCCCTCCCTCCCTCCCTCCCTCCCTGTGGTTTTATGGGTGTATGAAAGTATATGGATGGCCTGGGATTCACCAAATGGGCTAGGCTGGTTCCCCCACAAGCCTCAAGTGTCCACCTGTCTCTGCCTCTGCCTCCTTAGTACTAGGATTACAAGTGCACACAGCACCAAACCCAGCTATGTTCATGTAGGTTCTGGGGACTGAACTCAGGTCCTCATGTTTGCAAGGCAATCACCTTACCAACAAAACCATCTTCCCAGCTTAGCCCAAAATCAATTACTTTCTTTTAGAAACAATTTTTTTTGAGGGGCTGGAGAAATGGCTCAGCAGTTAAGAGCACTGGCTGCTCTTGCAGAGGACCCAATGAGGATCCAATGCCCTCTTCTGAACTCCTTGGGCAATGCATCACACAGGTGCACTTACACACAGGCAGACAATACACTCATACACATAAAATTTAAAATATACTTTTTAATCAATATTTTTATGTGTATGAGTGTTTTGCCTGCCTGTGTGTAAGTGTACCTGTGTCATGCAAAGCCCAAAGAAGCCAGAAGAGGGTGTTGGATCTCCTGGAACTGGAGTTATGGACAGTTGTTAGCCGCCATGTGGATGCTGGGAATTGAACCTGGTTCCTCTGGAAGAGCAGCCATGCTTTTAACCGCTGAGCCATCTCTCCAGCCCCTCAATTACTTTCTTAAACTCAGTAGCTCCTTGGTTCACCTACTCTTAGGACTCGATCTGCAAACTCCTATCCTTAGATCAGCCCAGTGATCTGAGTTCCTACATTGTCTCCAAACTCCAGCTACAACACACACTGGCATTGAAACGGTAATGCTGCCAAAACTTTGCCCCTGAAAGTGTCTTGTAAGAACCCACAGCTCTGCACTACGCTCAGTTCACTTCCTGTTCCAAACGGTCACCACCTCCCCAAGCCCTCACCTCCACAAGATGGGATCCCCTTCAACCCTTCAAGGCCAGGACACCGCAGAGCCCTCACAGCTACCCAGAAGCATCTTTCAGAAATTTGTCTGACTAATCAGAGCCATTCTTTTTCTCCATGGCTGAGTGTTAAGTGCTTATAAACTAAGGAATGTCAGTGGCACACACCTTTAATCACAGCACTTGGGAGGCAGAGGCAGGCGGATCTTTGTGAGTTTGAGGCCAGCCTGGTCTACATAGTGAGTTCCAGGACAGCTGGGGCTACAAGGAAACCCTGTCTCAAAAAGACAAAAAAAAAAAAAAAGAAATGAAAAAAGAAATTAAGAAACAGAAAATAAAGTCAATTCAGCAAAAATAGGAAAGTACTTAATACTATTCATATCAATTTATGAAAACAATTTTTAATACAATTGAGATATATGGCAACTTTTTGCATTTGATAAAGTATATCACACCCTATTGCAAGCACCGTGGTTAGTGCCCACTGCTCAGCACTATTACGGAACCCTGTGCTATGGATCAGCACCATGGAGCCCAACAGACAGGTATTAGGATTACAGCAGATATCATTCACTGATAATTACCTGCACAAATTTTAGGTGAATTATGTGCATGAGAATTCAGCAAGTTAGCCAAATATAATGTCAGTTATTCTAGTTTGCTTTCTATTGCTGTGATAAAACACCGGCCAAAACTAACTTAGGGATGAAAGAGTTTATTTAAGCTTACAGCTTACAGTCCATCATCAAGGGAAGCCAGGGCAGGAGCTGGAGGCAGGAACCCAGAGACAGGAGCTGAAGCAGAGCCCAAGGAGGAACGCTGCTCACTGGCTTGCTTCCTTGGCTTGCTCAGCTACCTTTCTTATACAGCCCAGGCCCACCTGCCCAGGGATGGCACTGTCCACAGTAGGCTGGGCCCTCCTACATCAATTAGCAATTAAGAAAATGCCATTCAAAATCCCAGTATAGATACAAGAAGTGGGTAAGAAATCCCAACCCAACCTGAGGAGCTTTTGGCAGTAATGGCTGCTGGGAGGGGGAGAGACAGTGTCTTAGAGGGATGGGACTCTCGGTGGGCCCAGTGGATGGACCCGCACTGAAGGACATTTAGGGACACAAATCGGGCTGAAGAGGCATACACACACACACACACACACACACACACACGCACACACATTAAATTGGGCAGGGGGAGTTACAGATAGGGGATCTAAATACCATCAAACAATATTATATGAAAATCACAATAGTTCAATAAAAGAAAACTAAAAAAGCCTCACAGACATGACAACAGGCCCATCTGATTCAGGAAAATTCTCAGTTGCAGCTCCCTTCCCAGAAGACTCTAGCTTGTGTGCCAAGCTGACACACACTAACCAGCACACCAGTATATTTTTTTAAGTAAGTGTATTTCATGTATAACAGGAACAAACAGAATGCTACTTGTAAGAATGTAAGCAAAAGATGAATGAGAATTTGCAAAGACAACCTTCAAACATCATTGGTGTACCATGAAAGAAGACCAAAATAAACAGGTATACAATGTTCGTGAAGAGGAAGTTTCAATATTATAAACTTATGAATGGCTCCCAAACTTACCCATAAATTCAACACCACTCCAATTAAAACATCAACAATGTATCTCACCAACTATGATAAGCTGATTCTTAAATTTATGTTGAAATATGCTCAGAATAATTAAGGACATACCAAAATGGAGAGCAAAATAGATTTACAAGACTTACTAGAAAACCATAACTATGAAGTCATTGGGATGCTATAAAGAATTAGAACAGACTAGGAAGGACAAAATAAGACCTGTAATCAACTACACAGCCATTTGATAAACGACAGTGCTCACATAAATTGTTGGGGTCAAGACAAATAACAACCACAATCAGTATGAGGAGAAAATTAAGTTAACTGCCCAGAGAAAATCCAAGTGGATTCAGCGAGAGATTATGAAAAGCACAACCTGGGTTTTTTAAGACTTTGGTAATCTCATGCACATATATAATGTACTTAGATCATATCCACTCCCCCATTCCCTGCCTCCAAGTCCTTCCAAACACTCCCTCATCCCCCTCCTAACTATATGTCCTCTGCTTTTTGTGAAAAAATAATTCACTGGGAGCTGGAGAGATGACCCAGCCATTAAGAGCACCCTGGCTGCTCTTGCGGAAGACCTGGATTCGGTTCCTAACAGCCACATAGCAGCTAACCACCTTCAGAAACTCCAGTTCCAGAGAATCCAATGCCCACTTCTGGCCTCCACAGGCATTGCATGAACATGGTGCACCTACATACATTCAGATAAAACTCATACACATGAAAATAAATACAAAAATTTAAATAATTCACTTAGTGTTGCCCATGTGCATGAGGATACAAGTCTGTCCACTGGGATTACTAGAAATCTACCATGGCTCACATTACTGAAGAAAACTGATTATCCCAACCCCATCAGCTGCTTACAACCCCTCAGCAAGGGCACTTTGGAGAAAAACTTAGGTTGGAGAATGACAGTTTTTTTCCTGTACTCTAGTGAGCTATTAAGAGTTT
This sequence comes from Nannospalax galili, assembly GCF_000622305.1. Classification (NCBI taxonomy): domain Eukaryota; kingdom Metazoa; phylum Chordata; class Mammalia; order Rodentia; family Spalacidae; genus Nannospalax; species Nannospalax galili. Next base: position 300,300 of record NW_008341419.1, on the reverse strand, counting down.
TGTGAATAAACCAATAAATAAGGACTATGGAAACACTTTGAAAAGCACAAGGCATACCATAAAATATACGGAAGCAACATTATTATTATAATGTCACCAAGGACATGTCTATGTGTTTTGTTCTACCCAGAATACCTAAACCAATATTGTTGGGTTTGGAGATGTGGCTTGGTTTTGTGGAGTGTTCACCTACCACAAATGAGGCCCTGAGTTTGATCCCCAACACTGCATAAACTAGGCATTGAGGTACTGCCTGTCATCCTAGCATTCAGGAGGTGACAGTAATGAGTTCAAAGTCATCCTTGGTTACATAGCAAGTTTGACATCAGCCTGAGCTACATGAGACCACATCCAAAAATATTTTAAAATTTCTTAACCTCATTATTATTCTCAATATTATTATTCAATAATAATTATTCAATATTCTCAATATGCCTCAACAGCATAGCTAAAATGCAAGTAAAGACAGTTTGTCATTAGAACATCAAAAAGCATACTACAAGATCACTTCATAAGCATTCTTGGGTCATAACAGACTCAATTGTTCCTTGAGTTGCCACTGGTTGCCACTGGTTTAAGGATTTCTTATAAAAGGAAAGTACTCCTATTTTCCTTAAAAGGTTAGCCATGAGATTAGAAAGAGATGCATAGATGTTTTTTGGTAACTCTGTACAAGATGCCTGCCAAGCAGGAATGTGAAGACAAGGCAGAAAGCATAGAGAACTCTTTCCAAGGCTTGCTCTAATTTTGCCACTACTCTGTGCGTTAGTATGCAGAGTTCACATTTCCTGAGTGCCCACTATTGTCCAGATATTATGGTAAGCCCTTAACTCCCACTCTCAATTTTATTCGTCAGATCTACATAGTGAAATGGGCAGAATCACCTCCTTTGGGCGAGGAGGTGTAACCCAAGACCCTGCAGTGGCTAGCCTGCAGCCATGCCCGCCTGATGTCCGGTCTGGCACTTCAGTTCCTGCTGCACATGCCTTTGGCACATGCACACATGAATACCGAGGGCAGATTTGAGCACATTCACCAGTTAACATCTAGAAAAGACCAAATGAGATTCTAACACGTGATTTCTAAGTGTCAAGACTTTACTTGATTTAATTTTCATTGTATATTCATTTGAAGACCCAAAGTTTACTTTTCTGTCTTTTCTGTATTTTATACTTTGTCAAATGTAAAATGAACATTTTAAACTTTTATAGTTTTTAATCATGCATGAACCCAACAACTTGAGTAACTGCTTGAAAAACCTCAGATTTGGGGAACTCTCAGCATAACTCTTTAGCTCCATGAGCACCTGCTGATTACCTAATGGTGGCAGGTGCTTTGTGAAGGACTTCTGCAAACCCCACCTTACTGCCTGCTTGCTGAAAAGATCTCCCACATTACCTTTGAACAAACTGGGGTTCCGTGAATTCCCAGAGGAAGCAGAGTCCAGCCTGGCGCTTCTCCCCGCCCCTCAGCTACTGTGCCATCACAGCTGCCTCCCCGTTGCTCTGTTTGCATCCCCCATAGTGTCAGTTATCTGCTGTCAAGTAAGGTCTAAAAATACTAAATAGAAAATACCATAAACAAATCATTCACAAATGTTAAATTGCTGGCCATTGGGTACGGCGTGAAGACCTGGCAATGTGAGATGGCCCATCCCTTTATGTAATGTATCTGCACCGTACATACCACCTGCCCCTTAGTCACTCAGTCACCACTTTGGTTCCTTGGTGTAACATGTAACAGCATTTGTGATCAAGTCACCAATTACTTCTGATGGTGCCATGGGGCAGAGCTGTGACTGTGGCGATGTAGCTGTGCTATGCTCTTGTCCTGCATAGTTTTGGCTGTCACTTTGACCCGCTTAGAGTCAGCTGAGAATGAAGTCTCAGTTGAGGGATTTCTCAGATCAGATTGGCCTGTGGGTATGTCTTTGTGGGACTATCTTCATTGTTGATTGATACAGGAGGGTCCGCTGTAGGCAGTACCATTCCCCAGGCAGGTGGTCCTGGGCTCTAAGAAAGAGAGCTAAGATGGGCCTCTGAGTGAGCCACGGCTGCGTTCATCTCCTGCTTGAGTTTCCTCCCTGATTCCTTCAGGGGTGGTCTGTAACATGTGGTCTGAAAAAAATCTTTTCCCCCCACGTTGCTTTTGGTCAGGGTGTTTTATCATATCAGCAGAATGAAAACAGAACAACTGTGATGACTGTACTATTTTACTACAAATTGCTATTGATCTCATATTCTGCCTAAATTCTCAATAAAGCTTTAGGAAACACTTGGTATGCACAGTTCTAAACATATACACAGAGTTCTGTACTGTCTGTGGTCTCGGGACATATTCTCCACCGATAATAGGAAACTATTACCAACCGGCATCAACTAAAGACTGATATTCGGAAATCAAAAACTCAAACTTCTTCAAACTTCGGAAGGTGTTTTTTCATCCTTTCCTGTGGCAAGGATGGCTCTATGGGCCCCATTTCCTCTCCAGTTCAATTCAGAAGATAAGTGTGGGCTGCTCCTGGGACAGGTCTGGCTAAGGGGTCTACATGGATGGTCAATAGCAGGCTTCTTGAATGATGGGTCTTCAGTACCTGCTGCCCACCCCTTCCTGCCCCTTATTTTCCTAGACAGGCTAGCACCATTCAGTGTCCCCACGTCCATCCTTCCCATACGGTTGTTTCAGAGAGGAGTCCAGTCACATCTTGTGGGCTAGATTTCTGTCACATGTGTCAGACAGAGCAGCAGCAAAGAGCTCAGAGGTGTTGGCTGATAGACCTGGGAGGTTCACAAAACCTATTTTCATCTCTGAATTTCTAAGCATGTTCCAAGCCAGCCCTGCAATCACTGCATGCCGAGTGACTTTAATATTATATCCACATTATGGCCACAGCAAAGTTGAGACAAGAGAATTGAAATGCATTTTTGCAGAGGAAAGATTTGAGAATGCAGAGGAAAGATATTTCCAGCCAAATCCACTTCCCTGTGCTCTCATCAACAGCAAGCATTCAAAGACCTCAAAAGGACTCTGCTTCATCAGAGTTGAGGATAAAAAAAAGAGATGGAATGGCAGTTATGAGACATTTAGCTCAAGAGGAAAGTGGGCTCTTTGATAACCGTTAGGGATGCCCTGAGGAAAAAGTGACAGAGACGTAACACACATGTTCCTCTTGAATTTGGTCAAAGTCCTGGCGCCCACTGTTTCGTTCATCGTGTAAGATACTCGCAGCTCCTTCTGTCGATTTGCCAGTTTTGACATTAGGAGAAAATGTGCATGTCATTTCCAGAGTTCCAAAAAAATAAAAAATGGGAATTACATTGAAAAAGTGCTCTGGGATATGGAGAGATGACTCAATCAGTAAATAATAAAGTGCTTGCTTTACTAGCATGAGGACATGAGTTCAATACCACAGACCCCCTCTTTATAAAAGAAAAGCCAGTAGTCCATGCCTGTAATCTTAGCATGGGGGCGGGGGGGGGCAACCCCTGAGGCTCACTGGCCAGCCTAGCAGAATTCAAGCTCCTCATTCACCGAGAGGCCCTGCCTCAAAAGACAAGGTTTACAGCAACTGAGGATGACACCTGACATCCACCTCTGGCCCCTACATAAATGCACACATATGTGCACATGAACCACCCCCACACACACACATGAGATCCAAATACATCTGCTGCTTATGACAGCTTCATCCTCCAAAAGCATTACTCAGTGTAGAGACCAGGTGGCAAGGACCCCGGTGTGAGGGACCCCTCCCTGGCTTATGTTTATTCAGCAAACATCACAGGGCGAAGTCCAAAGCTGTCACTCAAAACCACTGCCAGAAAAGGTACTGTTCAGAGAATCTCCAAACAGGCGCCATCTTGCTCATGGATTCTGGATTTGGAAGAACCCAGAACATGCCTGATTCGACCATATCATTATGCTTGGATCCCAAATAATATCAAATAACTGAAAACCACTGCCAGAAAAGGTACTGTTCAGAGAATCTCCAAACAGGCGCCATCTTGCTCATGGATTCTGGATTTGGAAGAACCCAGAACATGCCTGATTCGACCATGTCATTATGCTTGGATCCCAAATAATATCAAATAACTCAATTGTGTAAGGGCTGGGGCTTGTGTTTTGACTAGTCTGGAAACCAGCAAGCCACAATACCCCTGCCATCCCCACTTCCTCCAGCTGTGGTTGTAGGCATGCGCAGGATCCTGGCTTGTTAGACGAATCCAAACTCTGCTCTTCATGCTGCACAGGAAGTACTCTTGACCACTGAGCCGTCCTCCTACCCCTTCTTCTTATCTTGTGAATCCAGAGACCGCACCATGTCATGTGATTATGCGTTCCCTCTATCTGACCTCAACCAGACTGAACACTTGGCAAAACATCATTCTGCATCCAGAGAAAAGCTTCACAGACAACAGCTCACTTTTGCTGAATCTAGTGAACAGTTTCATCTGAGGAAATCCAACAGAGTCAGGACTGGACAGATGGCTCCATTGTTAAGGAGCTAGTATGACTTTGCAGAGGACCCAGGTTTGGTTTCCAGCGTCGATGTGGGGCAGCTCACAATCACCTGTAATTCCAGCTCCCCAGGATTCTATGCCCATTTCTGCACTCATAGGTTGTATTGGTCACTTTCCTGTTGCTGTGATAAAACACCATGGCTAAGGCAACGTCTAAAAGAGTTTATTTGAGCTTATGATGGGCAGGGGCAGGAGAGGTATGGTGGCAAAGGTGGCCAGAGCTGTAGGCTGAGAACCAGATTGTCAAGCACAAGCAGCAGAAAGCAATTGGAAATTTTTTAAGTCTTAAGAACTCCCAAAGCCGGGCCCTAGTGACATGTGTCCTCTAGCAAGACCAAACCTCATAAAACCTCCCCAAATGGTACCACCAACTGGGGACAAAATGTATCTTTTTTTCTTTTATTTTGGCTTTATTTGTTGTGTTGGGGCAGGGTTGGCTTTTTTGAGACAAGGTTTCCCTTTAGCCCCAGCTGGCTTAGAAGTCACTATGAAGTGACTCAGTCTCACAGAGAGCTGCCTGACTCTGCCTCCTGAGTGTTGGGATTAAAGACATGTGCCACAACTCCCAGCCCCTAGATGATAAAATAAACAGCATCTAGTCTCGATGCAATTCCAGTCATATCCTCAGTGATAGTCTCTGCAGAAATACATAGTTCAAAACCACTAAATTCACACAGAATTCCCAAGGGGGATGCCAATAAGTCAAAGAAAAAAAAAATCTTGAAAAAGTAAGAACAAACCTAGAGGCTCCATTATTTCCTGATTTTAAAAAACACACACTAAAGCAATGGTAATCAAGACAGTGTGTGCAAAATAAGCATACTTACACGCTATACACCCCAAAATGGAAAAAGAACAAAGAGAAAGGAAATCCAAGGTAGTCAATACTGTTCTACAAAATACGAAGAAAAACAGCCTCCCTAGATACACTCATTGAAGAACTGTTTTTTGAATGGTGTAATGATCACTACTAACATTCAGTGAACAGAAGGGAGGGTTAAAAACCTTCTGTGTTGGCTCTTCTAGTAATCTTGACAGCTACAACAGAAATATTATCCTTGTTTTCTACAGGATCCCGAAATGCAATACGGTGACCCCAAGAAGGGGCTGTGGCTCCATGTCCATGCTGCCACTGGACTAGGTAATGTTCTAATTAGAACCTTTCCTGACTAGGTAATGTACTAATTAGAACCTTCCCTGACTAGGTAATGTACTAATTAGAACCTATCCCTGGGGATAAAATTCCTAACAGATACCATCTTTCCTAATTCAACAAAATGAACGGCCAACAAAGCCTGGCTAACGACCATACAGAGGCGCAGGGACTCCACTCCAGACCTCACAAGAGGGTCTACCAGGCCTACCCAAGACACCAGTCCCTTCCGTTTCTCCTTCCTTTGGACCCAAGTTTACAAATAAGTGCTAAATGTCACCTTTGGGGATTATACCAAAAGCGGCAGCTCAATGCACCAAACCCCCAAACCTCCCCAAGCAAAATTCCACCAGGCACACATGCACACATAGCCTCCCCACAGTGGAATTCCAGAGAAATTCCAGTTTTCCCCTCTAAACTAGCTGCTCAAGCCCTGGGGATCATGAGACATCATGATCTCACCATGAATTCGCACAGTTTCAGTGACCTGAGCAAAGAAAAGATTAAGTATGAAAATAAGGAACCAAGGGCTAGAAAGACAGCTCAGCTGATACAAGGCTTGTCACATGAGCTGGAGGCTCAGAGTTCAGTCCGAGAACCCATACTGAAAAGGCAAAGGTGGATGAGTGCATTACAACCCAGCACTGGGGTGGTAGGAACAAGAGCCTACAAGAAACAAGGGAGTAAGAGACCCTGTCTCAAAAAAATAAGGTGAAGCATGCACGTCTTTAATCCCAGTCTTCTGGATGCAGAGGCAGGCAGATCTCTGTGAGATTGAGGCCAGCCTGGTCTACATCAAGAGTTCCAGATCAGCTGGGGCTACAGGGAGACCTTGTCTCAAAATGACCAAAAAAGAGGGAAAAAAGGTAAATAGCAGCTGAGGAATGATACCCACGGATGCTCTCTGGCCTCCACACATGTGCATACACAAAAACAACCATGCACACACACAGGAGCAGGATGAGGAGCAGGAGGAGCAGGAGGAGGAGGATGAGCAGGAGGAGGAGGAAGAGAAGCAGGAGGAGGAGGAGCAGGGGGAGTAGGAGCAGGGGGAGGAGGAAGAGGAGAAGCAGGAGGAGGGGGAGCAGGAGGAGGAGGAAGAGAAGGAGGAGCAGGGGGAGGACGAGGAGCAGGAGGAGGAGGAGCAGGAGGAGGAGAAGCAGGAGGAGGAGCAGGAGGAGGAGGAAGAGAAGTAGAAGGAGGAGGAAGAGGGAGAGCAGGAGGAGGAGGAGCAGGGGGAGGATGAGGAGCAGGAGGAGGAGGAGGAAGAGAAGTAGGAGGAGGAGGAAGAGGGAGAGCAGGAGGAGGAGGAGCAGGGGGAGGATGAGGAGCAGGAGGAGCAGAAGGAGGAGGAGCAGGGTGAGGATGAGGAGCAGGAGGAGGAGGAGGAGGAAGAGGAGGAGGAGCAGGGGGAGGACGAGGAGCAGGAGGAGCAGGAGGAGGGGGAGCAGGAGGAGGAGGAGGAAGAGAAGGAACAGGAGGAGGAGGAGGAAGAGGATGAGGAAGAGGAGGAAGAAGAGGAGGAGGAGGAGAAGGTAGAGGAGAAGGAAGAGGAAGAGGATGAGGAAGAGGGGGAGCAGGAGGAGGAGGAAGAGGAGGAGGAGGAGGAGCAGGAAGAGGAGGAAGAGGAGGAGCAGGAGGAGGAGGAACAGGAGGAGGAGACAAGAAGAAAGAGGAGGAGGAGGAAGAAGGGGAGACAATTTAGAATTCGTACAGCGGGCAAACAACACAGAGGTTTAAGACAACAGCAACTCAAAGGCAAACCATAACTAAAACACCAAATACATATGTTTTTTAAAAAGCTCTGCCGTAATAGAAGTTGTCTGGAGAGAGCTCTGAGCTCTTAATCCCCCAAGTCTCTCGGGCCACAAAACACAATATGACTCTGCCATCTGCTTACTGTCCAGAGAACAGTTTCACGATTGGGAAGTGATATGACTAGCTCCCACTGGGTTTTTATTACAAGGCTAATCCAAATGTGGAAAGCGGGGGTCTAGCCGGCCCACTCTGCCTCTCGTTTTGGGAACTAGCAGAAAGCTGATGCCCCGTCCTGTGCAGGCACCCCTCCACACAGCTCCTGCACAGTCAGGGACTCGGCTTCCAGTTCTGCCCGAGGAGAGGGCTGGGCCACGAGGGAGAAGCCCTGGGGAGGTCTTTCCAGGCCGGCAGCCTCCTCTGCAACCTATTAGCTCTGCGGTGGCTTGACAAACATGTCCAGCTGCTGAGGGTTTACTGCGGGCTCTGGCGGTGTTCACAGCCACTGGGAAAAACAAGTCATTACTTTTTGTTTTTTTAAGACTATTCTGTTTTCAACAGTAAATCAAGATGATGGGGTTTCTGGGGACACTGGGTGAAGGACAGCTCGTCCTTTGCTTCACAGTGACGGGCATTTATGCAAGAGGGTCTTCCTTTCCTTCTGCTCACGGTAATCACCCGGGGGACATCTTTGTAGATGTTGGTAATCAAAGTAGCAAAAAAATGACAACTGTAAATGAAGGAATTTGGTCCAAAACTGGAGATAACTGACATCTCAACATTAAGACATCAAGCCACTTGACTGGGTGTGGTGGGCGTGGTGGCACCAGCCTTTAATCCCAGAACTCAGGAGGTAGAGGCATGCAGATAGATCTCTGTGAAATCTAGGCCAGCCGGGGTTACTGGAAAACCCTGTCTCAAATGAAAAAAAAAAATCAAAAAGTATGTATATGTATATAACCATCGAGCCGTCTCTGTACTCTGCCCCACATTTTGTTAGGTAGGAGTTAAAGTGAAGGGGAAGGACAGTAAGATTGTACAGTCCTTTTTCTACACTATAGGGTTTCGTGTGTTTGTCTTTTATATGTGTACTAGGGCAAAATATAAAAAGCTAACCAGTACGCTTGTAGGAAAAGTGTTCTAAATGACTACGAGGAAGGGCAGCCTTTGCCTGGGGTGACAGTCTGTGCATGGAACAGAGAAAGAAAAAGAGCAATAAATGTACCCAGTCCACAGCTATGCATCCCTGCAAGACAGAATCCCATCTCTCAGGAATCAGGCTGTGGGATTTACCTTCAAAAGGGCTTCAGGTCCCAAAATAATCAGTCCCCAGCCTGTAGATGCCCATGGACCTGGAACAGCCATCCCCTGACCCACGAAGCTGAAAGCTTTAGGACCCCAGACCCAAAGATTGATTCGTGTCAATGAAATCTTGAAAATCAAGCCCTCAAGCCAGGCCCAGGGAACAGGGGCTTCACTGCCCACTGCAAGGTGAGACCTGCCCAGGAGTGGTACTGCAACATAACAGGAATGTGCACAAAGTCACAGAGGAGTCACTGTGCTCCGCCTAGAACACAGCTGTCCTCTGTATCTCCAACAGTTTCCTTCTCCCAGAGGGTCAGACCTTGACAGCTGCCTGGAAACTGCTAGAGCACCATTCAAAGTCAATCACGTTGCCTCGCGGTCACAGCTACATGCCATCACTTCCTGTCCCCAGCAAACCAGAGGTTCCCAGGAGGAGACTCCTGCCTTCCACCAAGCTGTTTCCTCACTCCCCATGAACACCCAACCAATGACTATTGGTTACCTGACTGACATCAGGAGCACTGAGTCTAAGACCTTCGTTTTGAACCCAAGGGAAGCCAGGCCAAAGCCCAAAGATAAACGTACCCAAAGCCACCCCAAAGCCCACAGATAAATGCACCAGAAATAAAGGGTTGGTGAGGCTGAGTATGCTGCATAAGCAAAGGGCTCTGGTTTGGGTTGTGTGGCATCAAAACCACCTAAAGAGCTAAGGAGATGTCTCAGTCAGGAAGGCATCTGCCACATAATCACGAGGACATGAGTTCAGATCCCTGGCGTCCATGTTAAATCTAGGTGCGGTACATTCTCTAACCCCAGCACAGGGCAGGGGAGGGGAGGGGAGCTTACTGGCCAGCCAGTCTAGCAATCAGTGAGCTCCAGGCTCAGTGAGAGACCTGTCTCAAAAAATAAAGACTGATTGAGGCAGACACCCAACATCAACCTTTGACTTCCACATACATGTACATATGAACGTTTGCACATATATGCACCACACGTACATAAAAATGTACCTAGAGTCAATTGTGAAAAGTACACTAAGATCTCAGCACCTTCTGATCATGTGATGCTAACTGTAATCAATGGCTTCTGCGCTGGACAGCTTCAGTGTCAACTTGACACACCTGGGTTAAGGGAGCCTCAATTGGAGAATTGCTTCTATTGGACTGGCCTGTGGCCATGTCTGAAGGGCATCTTCTTGATGAGTGATGTGGGAGGGCCCAGCCCACTGTGGGTGGTGCCACCCCTGGGCAGGTGGGCCTATGTAGCATAAGAAAGCAGGCTGAGCAGGGGCCAGGGGAGCAGGCCAGTAAGCAGTGTTCCTCCACGGCCTGTGCTCCAGCTCCTGCTTCCAGTTTCCTGCCCTGAGTTCCTACCTTGGGCTCCCTGATGAACTGTGACCCGGGAGCTGTAAGATAAGTAAACCCTTTCCTCCCCAAGCTGGTATTGGTCAGAGTATTCTGTCACAGCAATGAAGAAACAAACCAGGACAGCTCCTAAATGAAGAATTCTTCACAAGGGACTGAGATCCTCCAACTCAACTCGAGAAGAAAGCAGCAGCACTTTCAGTAAAGACCATAGAGTTGAGAAGGAGGAAGGGAAGGAGCGAGGGGGGGGCAAAACATTCATCATACTAGAAAAAAATCTAAGTACCACCATATAATAAACATTAACGTACAACATGAAGCTGGGCCCTGCAGGTCGTTTATAATCCACACTGCTCCCCAAATGGCACTCCAGTGAGGCCGAAGCTCATGGTTATGTAACTTTTGAATAAGAGCAGACCACATAAGCATTGCTTTTGTCAGAGACGAGTCATTCTGCCAAGAACTTATAAGCCCTGCAACTGCACCTATTATTTATCAAAAAATGAGTTATGTAATTTTCTGAAATAGTTTCTTGATTAAATTAAGCTTTAATGATGGTTATTTATGGTTCCTGGAAAGTCATTCTTTTCTTATAAATTATATTCCATAATTTGGGAAAAGTTGAAATTTGCATCGTGAGGTGCAGACACAGCGGAGTCAGCATCTTCTCAGCTCATAATTGGGAGGAAGCAGGAGCTGTAGTCTTCCCAAGGCCGCGGTCAGATGGACCACTTTTCCCTGGGCTCCTCATGCCTGCCACCTCCTCTGCGTCCCAGCTCTGGCATGTTCTTCACAGCCCCAGAATCTTGCTTGGACATAAGCTTTTCCCAAGGAGACAGAGACCCCCCACTGTGAAGGTCCCTACTGGGGTAGGCAAGTTCACAGGACAAATGCCAAAGTTCAGTGTCCTTTCCTACACCTGCCCACCCAGGGCTGCATCCCAGTGTGTGGATGAGTTCTCCCAGGAGTTCATGATGGGACAGAGGGCAACATATGATGTTTCTTCAATCCTGATCAATTTAACTGCAAGATCTTACAGTGTCTGGAATCCTCATCCTTTAAGTAGTTGGGGGTTTAGATTTTCAGTTTGCTGATTCACTCAGAAACTAAGATGCAGCATGAAGCTGTGACTTCAGCTTGGGATAGACTCAAAGACTTGTGGAAATTTTCCTACTGTCAGCTGACTTCATTAAAAGTCCTTCCTGCAGCCCCCATTCTCTTATCACTGGGATTTAGGCAAAAATGAGTCATGGAACAACAGAAGCCTGGTGTCGTGATTTATCTCTATAATCCCAGTTCTTGTAGGCTAAGGGAGAAAGATTATGAGTTTGTGGCCAACCTGGGCTACATAGCAGTGGGATCCTATTTCAAAGCAAACCGGAAGAGAAACATAAACCAAATAGGCTATGCCCAACCAGACTACAATTCAGTTTAATGTGCACCAAGAACTGGCCATAGTGAGCCACAGCTTTTTGATGGCCAGATGCTGTCCCTGGTCCTTCTGGATTAACCACGACATAACACATCAGCTGTTAGGAGAATTACAGATTTGGATACAACTACGTCCTCATGAATCCTCCTGTTTAGATGATATCACAACCACACCATCCAGCTCCCTACCCCTTGGCACATACATTCCACTCTACAATCACACTTCACACTTATTAGACCTGTCATTCCATCTGGCAGCCGCCTTGCAGCATCATCTCTGCAAGATGATGAAGCCGGTGGGTTGGCTCGCTTGGTTTTCCATTAGCTGCAGCACAGCAGAACCAACTGTGTGACATACAGGAGGCCCAGCTGCCCCAGCCTCCCTACAGAGTGAGAAATGTCTCCTCTGACATACCCTGGGGCATTCTGATGTCTCTTGGATGACTCCAGATCCCCCTGGTTTACAGACTCCACCACTCACCAAGAGCCAGACATTGAGAGGAGGATTTGCCTTTCCTACCCCGTGTAAGGGCCATCGGTGCTTCTCTCCCAGTGTTTGTGAAGATAAATAAGGTGGTGTGTGAAAGTGCCTAGAACATTCCTCATTGAGAGTTGGTAATTGTTGTTGTTATTGATCTAATTATATTGTAGTGGGTATTTTTCTTCCTGCTGTGATCAAATACCTGACAAGCAACTTCAGAGGGCAAGAGTTTATTTCAGCTCACGGTTGAGGGGACGGGGTAAGGATATGGCAGAACCTTACACAGTAGGACAGTGAGACAGATGGTCACATTGCATCACAGTGAGGAGGCAGAAACTGGACTAGAACTGGAGCTGAGCTAATCTCAAGCAGCCCTCTCTCCCCCAGTGACCCACGTCCTCCAACTAGACTCCACCTCAAGGCCACCTCCACTTAGGAACCAAGTATTCAAACATAGAGGGTATGTGGGACACTTCACATTCAGACTACCACATACATAATATAATATTTAACTGTTATATTTTCATTATATTAAATGAAACAAATAGCTAATTATAGGTTAACTTTAATTATGCAGTTAATTAGTATGATGAATTTTAGCATCTTAGGCTATCATCATCGTCATCGTCATCATCATCGTCATCATCATTATTATCTGAACTCACCAGAAAGTAAAAGAAGAAGCATTTCACTGAACAGTGAAAAGTTAAGAAAGTCTGAGAAGGGGGCTGAAGAGATGGCTCAGCTGTTAAGAGCACTGACTCTTCTTGTAGAGGACCCAGGTTCAGTGCCCAGCACCCACCTGGTAGATAACAACCTTTCATAACTCCAGTTTCAGGGGATATGATGCCCTCTTCTGGCTCCTGTGGGTGCATGCATGTGGTGCACTTACATGCATGCAGAGAAACACTCATACATGTAAAATAAAAATAAATATCAAGTCTGGAATAAAGGCACACATCTTTAATCCCAGCACTCAGGATGCAGAGGCAGGCAGATCTCTGTGAGATCAAGACCAGCCTTGAACTACACAGTGGGTTCTAGGCCAGCTGGGACTACATAGTGAGACCCTGACTCAAAAACAACCAAGTTACCTCAAAATCTTTAGTTTTAAATTTTTTAGAAAAGTCTCAGAAGGACATAAAATAAACCTGTGCATCAGCAATGAAAGAGATGGAGGGTCAGTTGCCAGAGGACAATGGAGAGAAAGCAAAGTCCAAAGCACAGAAAATCTGTGAGCTGAGGACCACACAGGATCCCACAGCAGAACAGGGGGAGAACAGACAGGATGTGAGATGTGGGGACAGGCATCTGTCATTGAGCCCAGGTCCCCCCTTCCTCCTTCCAGCCAGCCCTTCAGGAGCCCAGCTTCCCAAGGGCTGAGATGGAGCACGACCTATCAAATCACTGTGCTGGGCACCAGGTCCCAGTCAATCTTCCCCACTGGGGACTGCCCTTAAATCTATCTGTGACTGTCCATGGATGACAAGAATGTGGGGTAGCGGGCTAGAGTGCACATCAGGAGGACCCGTTTAACTAACTCAGCGGGATACACACACACACACACACACACACACACACACACACAACAGTAGAGGGGGACTTGGCAGCAGGCTAGAGCTCCCATCAGGAGCACCCATTTAACTGAACTCAGTGGGACACACACATGCGTGTGCACGCACACACGCATACACACACACATGCACACACACATGCATACACACACATGCACACACAGTCACACACACAACAGAGGATCTTCTTCCTTGACAGGAAGAAGGATGGGCAATGAGAGAGGATCTAGGCATAAAAATGATTAAAATTCATTATCTACATGTATGAAACTATCAAAGAATTTAAAATAAATTTGAAAATAAAAACAGATGACTTCTGGAAGCCTCAGCACATCTGTGTCTCAGACCTGAAATTTGGTGCCTTGCTCTGTCCTGCAGGTTCACAAAGGGCCTGTGGACTCTGCCTCATCTTAGCCAGCCAAACGGGATTCAGTCCCAATGCAGAGCTGAGCGGAGACCATGAAAACCACTGGTTGAGGCCAAGGATCCTCCCACTCTCCTGGCAGGTATCCTCACACATCTTCAGGAGTATCACCACAAACGTGGTTGTACCATACGTACAGCGACCTTCGTCTCTACCAAACATGGCTCTAGAGCCAGTCCCCGAGCAGCATCAGCAACAGACGGTATGTGATGCCATCCACACGAGGCAGCAGTGGCAGCCATGTAGAACCCTGTCCCAGAGATGCTGCCGATGCAGGTGTAACAAAGCTGTTGAATCCACGGGTGCCGTTAACTGTGAGCTCTTCCCCTGTGTGTTTACTTCCCACCTCAGCCCCCTCTCCAGAGGACCATTTCAAGAACTTCTGAAGGTCTCTATTCTCCTGAAGATGAAGAATTTCCTGGAGAATCCAGAAACCCAATCTAATCCCAGCTGCTGAATCCTAGCTTTAGAAGACAGAATGAGAGAGACTGAGTCCAACCCAATGTGATTAGCCTCATCGGATAGCAGTTCTAATGAAGGCTTTCCAACAATGTGTCTCTTAGATCTGAAGTGTTTCTGAAGATGAATATGGGCAACATCAAGGCCCTGTTGTCTTTTTTTTCTCAAGCACCAGTCACACGGCACAAATAAAGTATATTAATTAGAACAGTCATGAAGAGCCAGGGCTTTTCTGAAAGATATCCCACTTGTAATAGATGTAATAACTCAATAGGTCAGAAACACACAACACAAAGACAGTAATGAGCAAACACAGCCATTCAAAGCATAATACAAAGCAGCAAGTGATATGTATTTTAAAAATAATACATGGAATGCTGGGTGTGGTGGCACATGCTTTTAATCCCAGCATTTGGGAGGCAGAGGCAGGAGGATCTCTGTATCAAAAGCAAGGTAAGAAGCCCTAAAGTAAGACAGATAAAGGAGGTTACCAAATTTTCTTCCAAATTCCCCAGAATAATAATAATAATAATAATAATAATAATAATAATAGTAATAATAATAACAATAATAATAATATATGGAACACAGTGGAACAAGGGGTAGAGAGAACACTAACACATCTCTCAACTCTCATGGGCGAAGTTTCCTCATGGAACAGAGGGTGATGAACACAAAAGGCCACAGATGGCCAAGGTGTAGGGAATAGGAATCTGCAGAGTGAGAGTCCCTGGATAGGACTCCTGCAAAACTTCCCCCACCCAGGGCTCAGCGTCCATTGTGGAAGAGGAGGCGGAAGGATTGTAAGAGCCAGGGAGGAGGTACGTGGCCATATGGAAACAGAGTCTGACAGGCTCCTGGGACCTGGTCATATGAACTTACAGTAATGGTGTCAGCATGCACAAGACTCATGAAAACACAATCAGACAAAAACCCAGCATAGAACTGGGGAAATGGAGAGCAGGCCCCAAGCTTAGGTAAAAAACTACTGGCAGCTGATCACTGCTGGGTGAGGGAGAGCTAGTCTTAAAGGAGGAAACCCTAAATAGGCTGACTAGATGCCACTGGATGAACTTGCACTGAGGGACAGCTGGGTACCCTAACTTCACTCGATGGGCCTTAACATGTATGACAGCATGCATGAAATCCAGTGAGGGAGATGGGCTGTATGGGGGTGCAGATGGGGGAGGGGTATGAATTTGATTAAGATGTTTTGTATGAAATGCACAAAAACAACAACAAAAATACATTAAAAAATACTAACGGCATCTCTCCACACTACAGTATACACAAAATTCTTGGTGTATTATGACCTCTAAGAGTAAAGTACAATGTTTGACATTTTTAAAAATTATCTAGAGTGGGCTGGAAAAATGACTCAGTAATTAAGAGCACTGGCTACACTCACAGAGGACCTGGGTTCAATTCCCAGCACCCACATGGAGGCTAACAATTGTCTGTAACTCTAGCTCCAGGGGAAATCCGATGTCCTCTTCTGACCTTGGGCATTGCACGACACGGTGCACTTACACACACGCAGGCAATACACTCATACACATAAAATAAAAATAATAAAAATTTTTAAATTGTCTAGAGCAATGGCACTTGCCTGTATTGTATGGGGGCTCCTTGGGTCCCCACTGACCAATTCAAAAGGTGGTAACCCTTACCTGCCACTGGACATTTTGTTTGATAGTCTATGACTTCTGGAAGAGGCATTATCCCTCCCCACCCCCCACATAGGATAAATCCATTTAAATTTTTTTCTTTGGTGGGAGTTGGGGGACAGCATCTCGCTATGTAGCCCTGGCAGCCTGGAACTTGCTATGCAGACCAGGCTGGCCTGAAACTCACAGAGGACCACCTGCCTCTGCCTCCCAAGTGCTGGGATTAAAGGCTTTCATCTGAAACATTGTTTTCAATGTTAAAGCCGTGCGTGTGTGTGTGTGTGTGTCTGTGTGTCTATGTCTGTGTGTCTGCGTGTGTGTGTCTGTGTGTCTGTGTCTGTGTGTCTGCGTGTCTGCATGTGTGTCTGTGTGTCTGTGTGTGTCTGCATGTCTGTGTCTGTGTGTCTGCATGTCTGTGTGTGTGTCTGTGTGTCTGTGTGTGTGCTTCCTTTCAGTATTTTTTACCAATGTTTGTGGTCACCATTATGAAGGAACCGGCTTGTAGATGATACGACATTTTCACACGCACAGATCACTATACCTCGCCCTAGTCACCCCTCCCCCATTCTCCCCTCTCATTCCTCTCCCCACACTGGCTGGTCCCCTTCTTCCCCCCAGTCTCCCCCACTACACTGCCATGAGCATGTTTTCCATTGCCCTCTCTTATCCACCTCCCTTTAAGTCTCTTCTTCCCTCTCATGGCCCCTACTTTCATGTCTATCACATATGTGTACATATGCGTCCATATCAATTTAAACCTAGATCCACATATGATAGAAAGCATGCGATGTTTGAGTCTAGCTTACTTCATTTAACATGATGATCTCAAGTTCTATCCATTTTCCTAAGAATGTCATCATTTCATTCTTTTTCGTGACTGAATGAAATTTCATTGTGTACCTATCCCCGTGTTCTTTATCCATTCACATGTTGATGGATAGCTTAAAAATGTATAAAGAATTTGGATGAACCCACACTGAGGGGCATCTGGGCACAGAAACTTGACTCCATAGGCCTTAACAAATATGACAAAATGCATGAAGTCCTGTGGGCCGGATATGGGGGCGGTGCAGACAGGAGGGGTTGCTAAATATGATTAAGATGCATTGTATGAACAAACCTACAATGGTATCAGCGTGCATGAAACCTAGGCGGACAAACCCAGCATAGAACTGTAGAAATGAACAGCAGGCCCCTATCCTGGTCAAAGAATCACTGGCAGCCGATTACGCCTGGGAGAGGAAGACCTGGTCTTCTTGAGGGGAGAGACTCTAGATAGGCTGACTAAACCCAGGTGGATGAACTTGAACTGAGGGACATCTTGGGACACTAACTTTACATAATAGGCCTTGGGGCTGGAGAGATGGCTCAGCAGTTAAGAACGCTGATTGTTCTTGCAGAAGACCTGGGTTCAAATCCCAGCACCCACATGGCAGCTAACTCCAGTAACTCCAGCCCCAGGGGATCCAACAGCCTCTTCAGACCTCTGCAGGTATTGCACGACATGGGTGCACTTACCTACATGCAGGCAATACATGCATACACATAAAATAAAAAAATAAATATTTTAAAAAAATAATAGGCCTTAATGCAAATGACAGAATGTATGAACTCCAGTGGGGGGCTATGGGAGGTTCCAAAGGGAAGGGGGAAAGGGGGTATACAGATGATTTTATGTATGAAATACACAAAAATTCAATTTTAAAAATTATAAAAATAAAATTATGAAAAAAGTTGTACTGTGTGAAATCCAAAAAAAATCAATAAAAATATATTTAAATTTTTTTAGGAAAAGAATTTGAAGATCAAATTTGCTATGCCACATCACCTTCTAAAATCACACCATGCTTCCAAAGTATACAGCTGACTTGACTGTGCAGTAGTCAATTCAGAGGGACCTGGGCACACAGCCTTCCACAAAAGAAAAACGAAGACGCTCCTAGTACTCACTAAAGCCAGGCTCCGAGGTTTCTGAGGTTGATGGGGGGTAACATTTTGAAAGATAATACAGCACAGAGTGAAGATATTTTGTATTTACAAAAGGATCTAATTTTTCTGTTTGCAAAAGCACTGGCAAGCTGAGTAAATTTCAAGTTATTATTTCCTCTTCCATAATAACATCTGACAGGCATCCATGTCTGTTCCCAAAATTAACTTGTTTTAAATGCACCATTTTCCAGAAAGGCTATTTGCTCTTGAACCTCCACTATGCATTCACACAGACTTGAATCTGTCTTCCGCAGACACAGTAAGAAAATGCATATGAAATATTTCCTGCAGCTCTTCTAAATAAAGCACCAATATTTCGCTGTCATCCCAAGGAAAATTAACACTAACGCCTGCAATGTTAAAGGTCTGTATGTTTATTTTTTAAAGAATACTTAGTTCCCAAGGCATAAAAGTACTGATGACTTGGTCACAAAGTCAAGGCGCTAACAAAAATAAGAAAGTTTATGTCTTGCTCTAACAAAACCTCTGATATTAAGGATTTTTGTTTTGTTTTTTTTTTTTTGAGACAGGATCTCCCTATAGCCCCAACTGGCCTAGAACTCACTATACAGACCAGGCTGTCCTCGATTTCACAGAGGTCTCGCTGCCTCAGTCTCCCAAGCGCTAGGATTAAAGGTGTGTGCGGCCATGCCTGACTTGCCAATTTTAAAAATTATTTTTTTTATTTTGTTGTTTATTTATATTTCATGTGTATGAGTGTTTTGCCTGCACATAAGTGTACCAGGTGTATGCGATGCCTGTGGAAGTCAGAAAAGGATGCCAGATCCCCATGGAACTGGAGTTAGGGGCCAGTGTTCGCCTCCACGTGGGTGCTGGGGACTAAACCCAGGTCCTCTGCAACAGCAGCCAGTGCTCTTAGTTGTTGAGCCACCTCTTCAGCCCTCATTTGGCCAATAAAAAAATATATCACAGATACATGCAAGCATGAGCATGTATGTAGGTGCTACATGTTCTGGTTTTCTTTCCTGTGCTGTGATAAAACACGCTCTGAAACCAAGTTGGAGAAGAAAGGCCTTATTTGGTTTCCAGCTCGCTGTCCATCATCAAGGGAAGCCAGGCAGGAGCTCAAGGTGGGAATGTAGCAGAGCCCTGGAGGAGGAACGCTGCTTGCCACTCGCTTCCCTGCCTTGCTCCGACACCCTCCTGATCCAGCCCAGACCACCTGCCCAGGGATGACACTACCTACAGTGGGCTGGGCCCTCCTACATTAATTAGCAATCAATAAAATGTCCCACCAACATGGCCACAGGCCAATCTGAGGGAAAATTCCTTAACCGAGGTTTCCTCTTCCAAGGTGACTCTAGTCTGTGTCAAGTTGATGAAAAGTAACCAACAGAGTTTGTAAAAAACATGCAGAAAAAAGCTTTTGGGGGTTAAAGGCATAACTCTAAAGTAACATTGTAAGCTCTAGAGGTCCCCAAAAAACCATGGAAAACAATGAAAACATGTCCCCAAGCATGGCATCTCCGACATCAGGATCCAAAGTCATCATTTCTGCTTGTTCAAGATATATTGCAAAGAATTCAAAGAAGACAAACATCTCTTAAAAACACATAAGGGGGGGCTGAAGAGATGGCTCAGCTGTTAAGAGCACTGAATGCTCTTGCAGAAGACCTGGGTTCAATTCTCAGCACCCACATGGTGGCTAACAACCATTCATAATGCCAGTTCTAGGGAAAATCTGGCACCCTCTTCTGACCACCACAGGACATTGCAAAACATGGCTGCATTTACATACATGCAGGCAATACACTCAAACACATCAAATGGAAACTAATAAATAAAATATTGTTTTAAAAAGAACACATAAAGGAATTAAAGAACTACAACATATAATAATCACAGTGCCCCGAGGAATGTGATTTGCTCAGATTACATAGTATGTAATGTGTCCATGAAATCCAATGCAAATGAGACAGAACATTTGGAGATAAACAGAAAAATGTGAGCCTTCAGCTTATGAGCATTATAAAATTTGCATATTCAAGTATTCTGCAGAAAGTCATGAGTCATCTGGGAGTTGTACATTATTAACAACACTACAGTTCTGCAATTGCAAAAGTTGACTCATGATGGCACACCTAATCTGGAGAATAAATTTCCAAAGACTGCAAACAGAAAACCTGAGTTAGTGTTGAGGTCTTTTTTTTAATATTTTTTATTTATTGTTTTTATTTTATGTGTATGCGTGTACTGCCTGCGTGTAGGTAAGTGCACCCATGTCGTACAATGCCTGTGGAGGTCAGAAGAGGCTGTTGGATCCCCTGGGACTGGAGTTACATTCAATGTTAGCTGCCATGTGGGTGCTGGGATTTGAACCCGGGTTCTGCAAGAACAACCAGTGTTCTTAAGCACTGAGCCATCTCTCCAGCCCCAGCGTTGAGGTTTGTACCATTCACTGATCAGTTTACATAAATCAGTGTCATCTTTTCAGAGGTAGAGTCTCTCAGAAATCACTTTTCCCTTCTAGAAACCAAAGGGCTTTGCAATTGCTTCTTGGTCCTGACCTTCTGTTATTGCTGGAATATTTATAAAGCAAAATCCAAAAGAACACCATCCTGAAATTACTCCTAAATATCTGGTACAAGTTAAAACAGTCACCACAGTGCTGCGCCAACTGCTTCTTGAAAAAGCAGTGAGGGGTTAAGGGCGCATGACACTGGCACAGGTGAGCCCAAGAAGAGCTAAGAAGTAAGCAAGCAAGTGCAGCTCTCCTGACTTATCCTAGGAAGAGGACAGGGACCAGAGAGAGGCGGACCTCAAAGAGAGCAGTGAGATCAGGGAAGGCTCCCTGGAGGAAGCGGCAGCCGAGCCCCCAAATTCACTAAGGAGGACACAGCAGTATGAGAAGTGAAGCTGAGGGGCTGGACAGATGGCTCAGCAGGACGAGCACTAGCCGGAGTGTTGGGGCTAGCATTCCAGTGGGGGCAGATAAAGTTTGTAAATACTAAGCCCCAAGTGGGACATCTATATTACAGCCCTTTATGCTCTCTAAGGTTCAGGGAACATTGCAGAAGATGGGGTAGGAAGCGTAGAAGACACAGAGGTTAGAGAGATGGCTGTGAAATCACGTTGTCTGCACAGAACAGAACAGCTGCAGTTATGAACTCATGACAGCCATGGTTGTCCACACAAGACCTGAAAAAGATCTAACCAATCAACAATTCGAAAATGGATGGGGGTGGGGCTCCAATCCCACCCAATCAGCTATTAGCAGTTGATGGCTCCTGAGGGAGGGAGAGTCAGTCTTCCTCAGGGTATGGACCTTGGTAGGCTGCCATGCCCCCACTAACTGGACTCAATGGCTTTTTTTTTTTTTTTTTTTTAATAAGAGCCTGATGTGGTGAGTGCTTTAATCCCAGCACTCGAGAAGCAGGTGGATCTCTGTGAGATTGAAACTGGCCTGGTCTATATAGCAACTTCCAGGTCAGCTGGGGATACAGAGAGACCCTATCTCAAACAAAACAAAGTAAAAAGAGGACATGACATTGCAGGGATGGGGCGGGGGGGGAATGCAGAGAGCAGGACGGGGTGGACGTGTTCAAAATACATTCTATACATGTATGAAACTCTCAAAGAACAAATAAAAGTATATTTTTAAAAAGAAATCAAAGTGTAGTTGGGAGGGGCCTACTCCAGGAGAGAGTAACTACGAGTGATGCCTTAGAACAAAGCAAGAAACTAGATCAGACACACTGCTTTCCACCAAGCTCCTATAACATCAGTGGAATGGCTCAACTATTCCTTAGCATTGAGCTGAGGGTAGATTAAGGCTGAAGACACAGAGACACTCCGAGTCACACTGATTCTCTGTAACCTCATTAAACATTTCACTTAAATGCTAAGCAAGATGGAATGAAGAAAAATGAAGCTTTTTAAAAGTCTCAGTATTGAATAATCAAGAATCCTTGGAGCTAGTTTTTTAAATTAAATAAACTTTTATTTAATCAGCTTCAAATTTTATAGCCAACATCAAACTCTCTGAATACTTCTGTCCAGCATTCCAATGTCATGAAAACTGTGCACATGTGCAGACAGGCATTTACCATGACAGTGTGCGTGTGAACACAGTCCCCACTCATCTCTGTGGAAATTTAGTATGCAGGGAAGAAGCCCAGTCAGCCCAACATGAAAGAGCCATATGACCTAGCTACTCCAACAATGCTCCCCGAGGCTCTTCTGAACCCTTCCATCTCCTGTGATCCCCTACAAGCCAGGAAAGTGGGCTGCATGCGTCCATGTCCACCTTACAAATGAGGTCATGAAGGTTTAACCCCATTGTGATAAATGAAAGTGGGACGCTGAGAGCTGATTGAATTCAGGAAGGCTCTGCCCTCATGAAGGACTTGTGCATTCCTGGATTCATGAATTACTGCATCCATGGGTCATGAAGGGAGATGTGCTGCTGTAAAAGCAAGCTCTATCTGTCTCCCCATGTGGTCCCTCTGCTATGCCATGAACCAGAAAGCACTCATCACGTGGCAAGAAGATGCCAGAACCATACTTTTGACCTTCTTTTCTTTAAATATTACCCATCCTGGTGTTCCGTTATAATAACAGAAAACAAACAGATCCAGAGGTATGACACTCAAAGCACACAGCTGGTGAGCATCAAGGCCAGGATTCAAGTCCACTGTCTTCAGCTCCACACCCCAATGAAGGAGTTAGATCTGAAGTGGGACGAGCTCAAACCTGGGAGTGCCCGCTTCAGTTCAGAGCTGTGTCTGACCCTGTCTGGATGCAAAAAGCCACTGATGGAAGAATAGCTTATCGATAGCATCCACATCAAGCCATCTGGATTCACATTCATCTTTTGAGCCTCTTTTCTCATCTGAAAGGTTAGGGCGATGCCTTCATAGTAGTAGTGACAGTAACAACAACAGAGATGATGGTGGTAATGGTGAACTTCACAGTTACTACAAGCGTCAGTGTGCTACAGGATGCCTGTGATACTCAACAGTGGACCAGAGCTCAAAAAGTGGGCTTCTCACTGGCATCTTCTAGATGGCTTCCGCATGTTGTGTCGTGTGCATTTGAACACAGTAGAGAACATTTCTAGGAAGCAAGACCATCCACCATTCTGCACGTGACACATCGCACCATACCAATGAGTCTTCCAGAAATAGAAGAGCCTGACTCCAGAGCCCAAATCTCCCACCACTGAGAACCTCAGGGCCCAGAGTCATAACCACGACAAAACAGCGCTACAGTTCCTAACAGCTCCACCACTGTGCACATCCTGAGTGCCAAAAGAAAGTATAACAAGAAAACTTGGAATTTGCCAGAAGCATCGGGGCAGAAGACTTAAATTCTTTTCTGAAAAGACATCCTTTCTTGTTGCATCTTGTTCTCTTTGTCCCGCCTGTGTGAGGCTACTGTACTCGTGGAAATGTGTGCTTCCTCTTTAAAACAGGAAATCACGTAGTTCGGATGAAGGATAACGGTTTTAAACTAACAGCTCTCTTGCTTGCCCATGCAGTGGTCTGCAAACACAGCGACATTCACTGGCGGCTCTCGCCTCTGACATGCCAGAGCTTCTCAAAGGTGGCAAATAGTTTTCACATTGTCCCCTAATAACAAGCAGACAACTTCAAGTGCAAAATGTCGCCCCCAGGCTCACATGTCTGAACACTTCTTTCCCAGCTGGGGCACTGTTTTGGGAGATTGTAAAACCCTTAGCAGGGGGAACCTAGCTGGAGAGAGTAATCATTTAGGGCTAGCCTTGAGGCTTATATATAACCTAGTCCTTGCTTCTTGTCAGAGCCCTAGAAGCTTCTTGATCCACTGAGATGTAACAAACTACGCTGCAAGCTCTCATCATTACAAAGCTTTGTGCCTTCCCCACATGATGGAATATGTCCCCTTAAACCATGGTTAAAATAAGCTTCTCTTACTCTAGCTGCCCATGTCATCATTAAAGTAACTAACACAATGACAGAAAGTTCAAAACCCAGAACTGGGAAACCCAAGGAGCTCCACCTACCCCACAGCAAACAAAATCCAAAGCCCTGTGCAAGATCTCACTGATTAATTCCGGTTTTTTTGTTGTTGTTGAGCTCAGAATTTTTTTTTTATTTTCTAGAAGAAGCATTTCATTACAGCTTTAACACAGTCAATAATAATTTCCAGAGCAAAGATACATCGCTTTCAAAAGTGGCTATAAAATTTTTAGGTTCACAGTTGAGTTTATACTGTTATACAATATTGAACTCAGTATAAACCCTGTAAGACATAAAATTGAATGAGTTTTTGACCTTTAAAAAATAGCTCCATTTCATTTTAAAATATGTTTCTTACAGAAAGATTCATTGTTTTTGCTAATAACACTTAGATGTTGGTGCATGCATCTCTAATCTGTATGTATCTGATTATTACTAGTCATGGTCGGTTGCACTCGGATCCTTGGCACCTGTGTATGGATATAATGTCATCGGGTAGATTTCAATGCTAATGTTTATCACCTCCACTAATTAACATGACGTAAATTTTTATGCTGCCTCCTCAAATATAACTCATTTTTTTAAATTTGTTGTTTTTTGTGTATCACACAGAACATCCCAAACAATCTTATTCATCTATACACCCACTTCCCAGATGGCACCCTCCCATAGCCTCCCTCCCCCCACTAGAGCCCTTATACTCTGATATCCCTGATACTTTCCGCTGTGTTGTCGGCACCCCCAGCCATTCCCCACTACTTGCCCTTCTGGTGAATCTAGTCAGCCTATTTGCTTTAGGAAGGTCAGCTGTTCCTCATCTAGCAGCAATCAGTTGTCAATATTCCTTTAGATAAGATTGGGGTCTGCTGTTCATTTTCCCAGTTTTATGCTGGGTTACTATCTGAGAGTCTCTTGGGCCACCCTGGCCAACAACTCAAAATTAATTCCATTTTTTATGACTGTACATCAAGAACTTGGTTAAAGGGAAAGAGCTTTCCCTAATAGAAAGAATTAAATTATAACTTAATTATGCCCCAAATAATACTAGTGGGAGGGGCCATCACTGAAGTCAAGCACTCCAATTAATTTGCTTCTCTCATCCCAAAGTGTTGTCTTTTTTAAAGACACAACCAAGTAGACTCTGCTCAGCAAACAGTAATATTAAGATGCATGGAACAGATGTCCAGGACAAGAATAAGAAGTGCATTTACATGTATATGTGTGCACAGGTATGAACACAGACACACACACACACACAGACACACACACACACACACACAGAGAGAGAGAAAGAGAGAGAGAACACGAGAGAGAGAGAGAGAGAGAGAGAGAGAGAGAGAGAGAAACCCATTAGCAAAAGCACTGCTATTCCAGCTAAGAAACTCCATGTTTGCACAGAGCCTCATAATCTCCCACCTGTTTGGGGGCAAACACCCAGCCCTCACTGTTGGTACAAGACCCTAAAGCAGCGGAGGGAGCACAGATGACTCCATTGCACCCCTTCTGAGCCACTGCAGTGCATTGTGGAGCCTGGTTATTTGGAATAACGAGCTCCAAGCCAGTCTCAGATGTTCTTATTTGCCCCCACCTAGGGTGTGGTAATACTTGGATAGTGTAAGTGGTTAACAGTGGAAATCTCAATCGGCAGGTTGTCTCTGGCACTGAGCTAGGGGGCTTCTAGCACACAGTAAGGAAGTGAACAGTGGGGAGTGGGACAATAGATCACAGCTATGCCGATTCAGGCACTGGTGCACCCTCAGTGAGTTCTAGAAAGCTCCATCTGAGGGGATGGAGCTCAGCTGGTACAGGACTTGCCTACCTAGCATACCCATGTCCTAGGTTCAATCCCCAGTACAGCATGAACTGGGCATGCTGGTGCACACCTGCATGTCATCCCAGCACTCAGGAGGAGGGGGATGAGGCTGGGTGGTAGAGTCTCCTGACTCCAGACAGCTCAGTGTCCACAGGACTCCCTGGCCATTACCACATGTCAGGCTTCCTCTTGCTGTGGACATCTCAAAGCCAAGTATTTCAAGACCTCTTCTCCATAAAGGGAGGATCAATGTTCAAGAAAAACCTGGCCATCTGCCCTGCTCTCCTCTGCACCTCAATCAATAGCCTTCTGGAAGCTCCAGGAATGAAAACCACTCAGAACACAGGTGGAGGATCACTGGTGCCCTGCACACACCTCCACCACGTCTCCACCCCACCTCCCACCGCCAACAAAGCTGTATACCTCCCTGGATTCTACTCTCCAAAACCATGGCTGAGCACAGACCGATGGTCTGCAACCATGACATCTTCCTCCAGCTCCCTGGCACAGCCTGACCATCTACACAGCCTCCACGCATTCATCCTGGAAGCCTTTTCCATACAGCCCTAGCTGGCTTGGAGCTCACACTGTAGCCCACCCTCACCTTGACCTTGTATCTCTCCTGCCTCTGACTCTTGAGTGCTAGAATCACAGGCACAGGCCACATCAACGATCTTTGCATCTCTGAGTGATTTCAGTTAAACGACAGCTCCAAATTCCAAGGAATATTTTTTTAAAAGACGTATCTGTTATTCCTTACAACTCCTTATTTGTGTTGTACTGTCATATTATATAACCTGAACATAGTATAAAAATCAGCATAGGCTGAGCTCAGTGGTAGGGAGCACGTGCCTAGCATGCTTGAAGCCCCATGTTCAATTTCCAGCACTGGCAAGTAAAAATCACTTCGAGGCAGAGGCAGATACAAATTACTCCACATAGTTCCTGATTACTATTCACCATGTTCATGGAGATGGCATCACTGCTCTCCCTGACTAACCAGATAAAAGTGAATTAGAAATGTATAGGAAGGACATGAAGAGACGCCTCCGCAGTTAAGATTGGGTACTGTTCTTACAGAGGACCTAACCTGGGTTCCCAGCACCCACATCAGGCAGCTCACAGCCACCTGTAACTCCAGCTCGAGGGGATCCACTGCCCTCTTCTGGCCTCTGCAAGTTCTGCCTTCATACCCACAGGCAGACACATACAGTACACATAATTAAAAATAAAAGCAAATCTTCAAAACATATATATACACATTTATAAAATAAATATATACAGAAAAGGTAAAGTTATTCTTCATTTTAAAAGCAAATTTTCCTATATCTGTATGATAGTAGCTTTTTTTGATTCCAAATTTTCTGTTATGTGAAATATGGCAGCCAATGTTTATTGTGAACATCTTTTTTTCAATACAAGTTATGAGTATATAGCCCAGGTTACTCCTTAACTCGTGATCCCCCTGCCTCAGCCTCCTGAAAGGTGAGATCGTAGGCATGCTCCACCAGCTTATCATGGAGATTTTTAAAGGCTTGTTATGAGGACGAAATGAAATGAAACTCTTCTTCCTGTGAAGCTCAGAGTCATTTCTGTTAACCTCACCACATGCTATCATGGCTTCCCACGACGTCTGTCAGCAGGCTGCTTCCTATACTGCGAGGCTGAGAATGCTGAGAATAACTGCTAGACACTGTTGTGTTCAAGTCTCACCTCCTTCTCCCACCTCACACTGCACATGCGTGCTGTCCATGACACCCTTGAACATGCCAGGCTCCTTGTTGTTTCTTTCTACGGGTGCCCCATGCCTAGCTGTTTGAGGGCTGCCTCTTTCTCCCCATGCAGGACTCAAACCATAGAGCACATCCACAGAGCAGAACCACCAGAGCACCCTGATTACCCTCCTTATGTGGGTTTGTTTGTTTCTTACCAAAAATACCCACAATTACCTTGCTTGGTTATTTTACTGTCAGTCCCTCCTCCCTTCCAGGTAAGCAGCAAGAGAAAAGCAATCTGAGGCCAGTGAGATGGCTTAGAGGGTAAAACCTGAGTTCAATGCCCAGAACAACTGTGTCCAAAAGGTTGTCCTCTGACCTCCACATACTCAGTGTGACATACATATGGGTGCATGCATGTGCATATGCGCGCGCACACACACACACACACACATATACATTTCATCATACATACACAGAGTAACAATTTTTTCAAATTTTAAAGAGAAAGAAAAGTACTTTGTCTATTCACTGTTGAATTCTGCCACACAGAATAATGAATTTATACACTATTCACTCAATAAATTAATGTATTTGTTACTTTTCTGTTGCTGTGATAAAACGCCATAACCAAGGCAACTTATAGAAGAAAGTGTCTACTTGGGCTCACGGTTCCAGAGGGATGAGAGTCCATCATGGTGGACGGCACAGCAGGAGGCAGCTGGAACAGAGGGCTCACATCAGGAAGCAGAGAGATTAAGTCAGATGAGGAGCAAGCGCTGTGAGCTCTTGGAGCCCACCCCCAGTGACGTGCTTCCTCCAGCAAGGCCACATCTCCTAAATCTCCCAAAACAGCACCACCAACTAAGTGTTCAAACACTTAGAGCCTATAGGGGACATTTCTCAGTCAAACTACCACAATAATTAAAAGAAGAAAAACAGTCTCCAAACCAACATTGATCAGCTGATCTTAGAGGGAGGATGGGATGACATGAAATCTTATCTGGTATATAACAGTGGATAAAAGGTACACGAGCTTAGAACTTCCATCAAACTGCCTACCATGCCTACAACATATGAATTGTCCCAATAATAAAACCTATCTCAGTACAAATAGTACTTAAATTATTTCAAGAGTTTCAAGCAGATCCACTTTACTTGACCATTTTTGCTTAAAATATTGTAAGTATGCCATATATTTAGAAATGTGAAAGTAAACTCCTAGGCATGTTTAAGGTGCAGCAAGAAATTAAAAGTAGACTTCACCCAGTAAAAAGGCAATGACGCCTGGCAGCCCATGCAGATCATAAGCCAGGACAAAATCAAAATGATCTTTTATTGTCTGGAAGGAAAATAAACTAGAATCTGATTAGAAAACATTTAGAAAATTATGAATTCATGCTCACACTAACTAAAGTTTCATAAGGCCTTACTATCCTATACAAACAGGAACATCTTGCCCTACCATTACTCAAAGAAAAGAGACATCACCGTGACATGCTTAGGGAAGTCAAAGGATCCTTCTCTAGTATGGAAAAACCAAAGATAAAAACATAGGAAACACATAGCACCTTTGGTGTGGTACTTGGGCACCTCTGTTCTTTTGTGGTTGATTAAACAGTGAAATAAAAGGAACCCGGAAATGATAACCATGTGTTTTGCACTCCATCAGGATCAAAGATGGAGACCTCCCTTGTGAGTTTAAATCGAAATCCTAAAATATCAAAACGGCAAAACTGTTCATCATCCCGTCTCCCGTCAGAGTAGAGCATTTACTTCGGGATGTGAAGTGGCCAGCTCTGCTCTTCCTCACTGACACACAACTTCAGCAAAAACTAGAAAGGTCTGAAGTGTAGCTTAGGTGTAGCACAGCCTGTGACCTTGACCCCTACCACTCAAAAGTAATTGACGCAAGTATAATCCACAAAGTTTAAATTACCACCTCAAAATCTGTTGTTCTCCAAAACTCTGATTCACATGTTACGGAGTTGACTTTTTTCACCTGCATCCTCAAGAAGCAGGGCCAGTTCTCTCTCTGAAGGCTTGGAAATCTATCAGCATCAGAAAAAGCCTCTTAAGAAATAACAGACTCTATTTCTAATGGACAGAGTTACAGGAAGGTAAATAGCAATCAAAGTTAGTGACTGTCAAATAGGAAACCAAAAAACATGAAATAAAACATCTTATAAAATGTTTCCAAAGCATTCTGTTCTCTCTCTCTCTCTCTCTCTCTCTCTCTCTCTCTCCTTCCCACCCTCCCTCCTTCCCTTTTCCTCTTCCTCTGCCTCCCCATCTCTCTCCCTCCTCTGTCCCTTCTTCCACACACAAACCTGTTCTTACAGCTTCATTGCTATGCCCAGGAATCCAAGCACATCACCCACCTTCAGCCCTGCAGCTGGCCAGTCCTCCCACAGCCAGGCTACACCCACGCTGAGTATTCCCAGGTGAACTGTGTAAGAAACAGGCCTTTTCCGCTGGTACACAGTGGCCGTCATGGGTTCCTACCTCCCTGTTCGGAATTACTGCTGAGTCTCCCAGAAAGCCGAAGTCTCCTTTTTTTTTTTTTAAAAAAAAAAAAAAAAAAAAAAAAAAAAAAAAAAAACTTATTGCTACTGCTTGAGTGTTTTGCTTTAAGAGACACAAGGCTCCTAAGAAGATACAGCTGTCAATCAACAGACTCCTTCCCTGCAAACTTCCTTTCGGCTTTGTCCTCTGTGCTGACATCAAGGAACTGTACTTATTTCCATTTTTAAAGAGCCCTACTGTCTCACAGCTGTGCTGCTAACCTCTGCTCTACAGGCAAGTGAGCCCAGGCTAGCAGAGTCATCAAATCAGAAAGTCACTGCAAACAACAGGATATTCTCAACATCATCCCTGGAGACATCCCTGGTGGCAGCGTGAGTTCTGGGCAGCCACAGCTCCCAGCCCTTTATGGACCTGACGATCACGGGGAATTTTATGGGAAAGTAGGAGATTGTGAGTGTCCTGTCCAGGCCTGCCCATCTGTCTGGAATAGTCATACTTCTCCTCCCCACTCCCCGCTGGAGAATCAACCCCTGGAACTCTCCGGAAGGACAGGCTCCTCTGGCTGCCAGCTCAGACTCACGAGAAAACACACTTCAGAGAGCTGCTGTGGGTGTCATCAAACATTCCACAAAGTAGGACTCTCAAAATCCAACGGAAAGGCTAGGGTGACAGCCTCTGGGGAGGGGGACAGTCACTGAATGCTGAGCGTTAATACCTAAACTGCAGCAAAGAAGTGGGTTCTGGTGGTTAGCTGGTGTCATTAGTTCATTTTTCTTTCAGCATCCTTTTGTTCAAACCTAAACAAACACACTTAACTTCGCCTCATGTTATCTAACACCAAGCATATTCTCCCACAAACGCTCATTTGTGTGTTCTGCCCCTTTGTACAGAGATTGACCCCCAAACCCTAGAACCCAACAGTTGTACGTCTGATGTTTTACCATCCTGGTTCCAAACCGACAGGGGAAATGGCAGACGCTCTAAGTTTCACAAACCCCTCTGTGCTGCAGTACAATCTGTAGCGAGGGCTGCAAGGTTCTCTTACGCACAGTTGCTAACATTGAAAATGAGATTTCTAGAGGTGCTTTGCTTTACTAAACACTCAGTACATGACTCAGTGATGTAACCTATCTAATGAATAAAACACACTTCGGATTTTACCTGCTTTATTTTTGAGAATTTCATACATGAATATTGCACCTGTGATTTTTCTACCTCTTCTACCCACCACGCTTCACAATTTCTTGTCTTCTTCTTTGATTATGATTGTTACATACATATACATACATTTATAAACATACATGCATAATGCAGAGTCCATTCAGTGGTGCTCTTGTGTACCTGTGTTCAGGGCTGTCCACTTGGGATTAGATAAACTCTCAGGGAGCTAGTCCCTGGGGAAAACTGATTCTTCCTCCCTAGGTATCCATTGATCGCAGGGCAGCTCTTCATCATGAGGTGGGACCCAGTGAAATTTCCCCCATCCACCTTGGTATGTCAACTGGTTCCTAATTATGCAGCTCTCGTCAGCCTACCGCACTGTGAAGATTTCACTGGTGCGGCTTCCCCATCGTGTCCAGAACGCGTTAACTAGCAGCAGGTGTCCGCCCCTCTGGCTCTTACATTCTTTCCTCCCCCTCTTCTGTGATGTTCCCTGAGCCTTGGGTATTGGGGTTGCATTGTAGATGTGTCACATAGGGTTAGGCACCTCACAGTCACTTGTTCTCTGCATTTACCCAATTGTGGAACTTTGTGATAGTCTCAGTTGAAAAAGAAGGTTCTTTAATGAGTGGTGAGAGCTGCACTCGTTTTCACTTGTTTCTTAACCAGGAACTCTTTTATATATGCGCATGTATTTTTTTTTTAATCAGCAGCTGATTCCAGTACCTGTAGTTTCACACTGACAAAAACAAAATCTTAGTCACTTTAAAATCTGGACTGCATACTCCTGGCTAGAAGGTATTGGTAATTAGTGACTGCCAGGAAAAGGAAAGTCACTTTCCTTTTTCTAAGATTTATTTCATTATTAATTATGTGCACATGGTGTGTCATCTATGTCCATGTAAGTGCTGATGCTCACAGAGCCCACAAGAGGACACTATATCCTCTGGACCTAGACTTACAATTGGTTGCGAACCACCAGACCTGGGTGCTGGGAACCAAACTCAGGTCCTCTGTGGGAACAGTACACGCTCTTAGTCGCTGAGTCATCTCTCCAACCCCTGGGAAAGTCTTTTTCCTCAGTAGTATAACCACTGGTAAGCTTTCCCTGCTCTAGTAATAACCCCATGCCCATGCTCATATAAACAACTCTAATTAAACTCAGTGAGTCATTTTAAAAAGGTGTGAGAGGCTGGAGAGATGGCTCAGCAGTTAAGAGCACTGGCTGGCTGCTCCTTCCAAGGACCTGGGTTTGGTTCCCAGCACCCACATGACAGCTAACAACCTTCTGTAGCTCCAGTTCCAAGGGATCTGATACCCTCTTCTAGCCTCTGTGGGCACTGCACAAATACACATACATACATGCAGCAAAACACTCATACACATAAAATAAAAATAAACAAATGTTTATTTTCAAAGGCCTGAAGTAGGAGGGGGACATTTTGGGAAGAAGAGACCAGAGGGAGTGTGAGGGAGGTGTCCTAGTTTGTTTCCCCATTGCTGTGACAAAACACTCTGACCACTACCAACTTGGGAAGGAAAGGGTTTATTCAGCCTACAACTCCCAGGTCGCAGTTCATCAGGGAGCCCAAGGTAGGA
Organism: Nannospalax galili; assembly: GCF_000622305.1. Taxonomy (NCBI): domain Eukaryota; kingdom Metazoa; phylum Chordata; class Mammalia; order Rodentia; family Spalacidae; genus Nannospalax; species Nannospalax galili. Next base: position 267,404 of record NW_008341419.1, on the reverse strand, counting down.
ACTCAGGGCAGGAACCTGGAGGCAGGAGCTGGAGCACAGGCCATGGAGGAATGCTGCTTACTGGCTTGCACCACTGGCCCCTGCTCAGCCTGCTTGCTCACAGGCCCACCTGCCCAAGGGTGGCCCTTCAGACATGGCCACAGCCAAGTCCAATAAAGGCAATTCCCCGAGTGAGGCTCCCTCAACCCAGGTGTGTCAAGTTGACACTAAAGCTATCCAGCGCAGGAGGTAAGACCAGGTAAAAATCAAAGGAGTACAATCAAAACACACCATGGATACACATGAAATTGTCAAAGAATAAAAATTATTTTTAATTATTTTTATTTATTTTTATTTTATGTGTATGTGTGTTGCACACATATGCAAGTGTACACATGTGTCCAATGCCCATGGAACCAGAAGAGGGCGTTGGGTCCCCTGGAACTGGAGTTATAGAGAGTTGTCAGCCACCATGTGGGTGCTGGGAACTGAACCCAGGTCCTCTGGAAGAGCAGCCAGTGCTCTTAACCACTGAGCCATCATCTCTCCAGGTCCAGAATAAAAAATATTTCTTTAAAAATCTGGCCTTTCAGCCCTAAGATAATTCAGTTGAAATTTCACTGTGAGAAGTAGCAAACCAGAACTGTAACAGCACCATCGACACATACAATATTCCACGCACAGCTGATCACACAGACTTAACTGACTTCTCTGACAGACTCAGACACATACATTCAGAGAGGATCTGTTTTGCCATCGGTATGGCCTGGTGTTATTTTCAAAAGACTGCTGACAAATAACATCTGAGAAGCAGGTGGAAAATGGAAAGAAAACCACTTGTTCTAAGTGAAATGATGGGCTGACCTTTGGGAGGCAAGCTCCCAGGCGCCATTCGGCCTTAAGGAGCCCTGTCTCCTAGAAACACACTCGGATGAAACCCAGTGAGGCCTGACAGAGGACACACCCCGCCTAGTGGTAGAGCAAGAAGTTTCTCCTCACATGGTCATCACTCTGAAGTCTTAATAAGGAATGAAAAAGCAGAGCCCAGTGCTGCACCCTTGTGACCAGAGGTACCCAGGAGGATCCCGAGCTGAAGCACTGCCTGAACTAACAGGGGAATTCAAGGCTAGCCTGGACAACTCTCTAAGAACATGTCTCAACATAGAAAGACTGGGATACAGGTCACCAGCAGAGGGCGCGTGTAGCATGCACAAGGTCCAAGGTTCAATTCAAAACTGATCCTGGTCCACTGGGACAGCTTTTATCTGTATTTGTTGAGCAGCAATTTGCCCCTGCATCTGTTATGTGGCTTAAAAACTTTCCCTCTGAAAAACAAGATTATTTTCCCTAAAGATTTAGTCTTATTTATGTGTTTGTGTATATATATACATATGTGTGTGGTTGCCCCTGGAGACCAGAAGAGGGCACTGCATCCCCTAAAGCTGGAGTTACAGGAGGTTGTGAGCTGTCTATTGTGGGTGCTGGGTACGGAACTCAGTTCTGCAAAAGCAGCAAATACTCTTAATTGCTAAGCCATCTCTCCAGCCCAAGTTTCCTTCTGAAAACACTCCTGACTTTCCATCCCCCCAGGACTGCTGCCCCTTCCCCTCCCTGTTCCACCTGTCCTGTGCTGTCCTATTCTCACTCTAGGAATAAAAATAAAGTGAACATGTAGCTTAAATTCTGAAATCTCTGACACTGATTCTGTGAAATAAATTTCCACATAAAGGCAGGTCATTTCATGATTTCAGATACCTCAGAGCAGACACACAGCACAACAGGAGCTAGACAGATCCCACAGAATTCAGGGGGAAAAGAGGGACAAGATGGGCTTCTGTGAGTTAAACATGGAAAGCAACAGAAAGAAGTATCCAGCATCACCTTCAAAAGCTTTGTCCTGAACCAGAGTGAATTTATCTAAAAGAAAAATAGCTAAAGACAGTTTGTCTTTCCAAACAGTGGGTAAATCACGAGGGTCCTCAATACCAAGTTCATTGAATGCTGTTCAGCTTTGCGCCCCCGTCCCCCCCCAACACACACACCAGCCATCACCACTGCCTGCCCCAGCTTCCTCTGCCAGCCTCCATCTAGCACTGGCACCATCTGGAAACCTTCCTCTTCTTTGTCACTCACACTGGCACCCACCCCTGCAGCTTACTCTAGAATGTCACATTCACCCTGTGACCTGGGAACACATTCCCAGCACAGCTCACCACGTCTGCAGCTGAGCATCAACTAGCAACCAGACCGTCCTGTCAAAGCTCTGCTTGGCATCAGCCGCTGGCAGCTTTCCAGTTTCAAGGCAGCAGTCTCATTAACTCTAGGACACTGGTGAAATTACATTTCTGATCTGCACCAGGCAGAGGCAGACTTCAGCCTTCTTTTCAGTGACCTGAGAGGGGTCAGACAACAGACAGTCTTGTCCCTCAGCTAGCCTCTCTGTGTTGACCAGCGCGCCCAGGGCAGGCTTCAGAGATTTTGTCGCCCTCCCTACTGTGGACCACACCTTGGTGACAAACCTTACGCACTGGCGCTAACAAAAAGACAGGATCATACCAGTTCCCTCTTCGGTCTCTCACTGCAACAACTTTTCCTATAGACATGAAAAAACATCTACTCACCCAAACAGGGCACCACCCAAGATTCCACCCAAGTCCAACTCAGTGAACTGAGTTATTGGACTTATTTATGGAGTATGATGAGGGGTTACTTATAGGAGCTTGGGGGACCCCAAAACAGCTGCATCACTGAAAAGTCTCACCCCAGCATGGATGACATGTCCCCACTGCCCCCCATACATGGAGTCCCTCTTCCCAGTTGACCCCCACACTCTGTACACTCTGACACCTCCCTAGACCATGAGACCACGTGAAGCTGAGGAAGAATTCCACACAGTTGTCAGGGAGATCTGTGGTAAGGGGTGGACAGCCTCCCCAACCCCTCCTCTATGAAGGAAGGTCAACAGAACCCATTCTTAAGATCTCTTTTGAGTAATGGCAGCTGCTCTAACCAAGATGGTGGTGGTTTTGCTCAGAGGACAGAGTTCCACAACAGCCTCTAGTTTTCAAAAACAAAGACTGATTCTCCAACCAGTAACTAGTGTCTGTGTAGGTAACAGCATCCTCAGGTAAGCAGCACTTGATAAAAATAGGTAATGGGGATATTCTGAATAGGCCTTACTTTATAAAAAAAAAAACGATTTTTATTTAATTTTTTTGGTCTTTTTGAGACAAGGCCTCCCTGTAGCCCCAGCTGGCCTGGAACTCTATGGAGACCAGGCTGGCCTTAATCTCAGAGATCTGCCTGTCTCTGCCTCCTGAGTGCTAGGATTAAAGACATGCACCATCATGCCCAGTCAAGATTTTTATTTTATTTTTAATTATGTACATGTGTTTATGTCTATGTGTGGGTATGTGCACATAAAAGCAGGTGTCTAGGAAGGCCAGAAGAGGGTGTTGGAGACCCTGGAGCTGGAGTTAAAGAGTTGTGAGCCTCCCAATACGGGTGCTGGGAACCAAACTCAGGTCTCCTGCAAAAGCATAAAACACTCTCAACTGCTGAATGACCTCTCTAGCCCAGCATTACTCACTTTAACCAAAGGAATGTTAGCATAGATATAATCAAAACACAGCCAAGGGGCTGGAGAGGTGCTCAGCGGTTAAGAACACTGGCTGCTCTTCCAGAGGTCCTGGGTTTGATTCCCAGCATTCACATGGCAGCTACCAACCATCTGTTCCAGGAGACCCAACACCCTCATTTGGCCTCAGTGGTCATTGCAAGCATGTGGTATACTTACATACATGCAGACAAAACACTCATACACATAAAATAATAAAGAAAAATTTTTTAAATTTTATTTATTGTTTTTATTTTATGTGTTATGTGTGTATTGCCTGCATGTAGGTAAGTGCACCTATGTCGTGCAATGCCCGCGGAGGTCAGAGAGACTGTTGGATCCCTTACGATTGGAGTTACGGATAGTTGTTAGCTGCCATGTGGGTGCTGTGATTAGAACTCGGGTCTTCTGCAAGAACAACCAGTGTTCTTAACCACTGAGCCATCTCTCCAGCCCCAAAAATATTTTTTTAAAAAACAGCCAAACTGGGCGTGGTGGTACTCACCTTTAATCCCAACTTGGGAGGCCAAAGCAGGTGGATCTCTGTGAGTTCGAGGCTAGCCTAGTCTACATAGCAAATTCCAGGCCAGCTGGGACTACAGGGAGACCCTGTGTCAAAAATTAAATAAATAAAAAATAAATAAAAAATAAATAAATAATAAATAAAAACACAGCCAGGAGACAGGCAGATTAACCAATGCACAGCTACCCACATCAGTGACTCACAGGTGAGCCAGGGGCTCGAAGTGGATCATACCATCTTAATTTGGAAGGAAAAGGCACAGACGGACATGCAGGACGGGTATTCCTTAGGAGGGTGAAAATGGAAGATCTGTTGGTTAACGTGATGCCCACAGGTATGGAATTAAAGATGTTTCAGTGATCACCCAGATGACAGAGAGTTCACTGACACAGCCTGGAGTCACCTGAGAAGGGACTTGAGAAATTTCCCAGGTCAGGTAGGCCTGTGGAGGATTATCTTGACTGTTCATTGATGTGGGAGGGCCCAGCCCACCGTGAGCAGCAATATTCCCTGGGCAGATGGTCTTGAGCTATGTGAGAAGGCTGGCTGAGCATGTGCCCGTGAGTGCACCGGCAAGCAGGGTTCCCCCATGGTCTCTGCTTCAAGTTCCTTCCTGACTTCCTACCCTGTCTTCAAGCCTCAGTGTCAGACTGTGACCTGGAACTGTAAGTCAAATAAATTCGTTCCTCCCCTAAGTGGCCTTTAGTCATGAACTTTGTAACAACAGAATGGAATTAGAGCACTCACTTTAGCAGCCGTTGGAGAGCTGTAATGGGGTGCTGAGTGGTCAACACAGCTGTAAGAGTTTATACATAAGGCCAGTGACAGCTGCCGCTAGGTCTAGCTGCCCCTATTCAGCGATGAGTAGAGAACAGTCACGATGGCAGACGCACTGGGTCTGTGCTGCCCAAATGGGATGGAGCACTTCCGACTGCCTCCTATCTCTACCCAAGAAGCAGAGAGTAGCAAAGGACTTTTAATCCTCCGTGTGTGGTGTCTGTGTGTATTGAGGAGGGTGTGTGTGCATGTCATGTATGTGTCTATGTGTGCGTGTGTGCGTGTGTGTGTGTGTATGTGTGCTTGCATGTAGAGGCCAGAGGTCAACCTTGAGTGTCATCCCTCATGAGCCATTCACCTTGATTTTCTGAGGCAGGGTCTCTCGCTGATACCTGGGGCTCACCAAGTAGATTAGACTGACTGGCCAGTGAGCTCCAGCACAGGGATTACAAGTATGTACCACCATATACAACTTTTATGTTTTACGTGTATGTGTGTATACATGTCTCTGTGTAGTTTGTGCTCAGGTACCGTATATGTGTGCGTGCAGGTATATGTGTGCGTGCACATGTGTGTGAAGGCCAACAGTTGATGTTGGGTGTCTTCCACAACTGATAGCTCTCCACTTTATTTTCTGACAAGATCCACCTGTCTCCATCCTGGCCCACCCCAACACTCAGGTTATGGTTATGCACAACCATGGCCAGCCTTCAGGGAGGCGCCAGGAATCTGAACTCAAGTTCTCTGCGCAACACTCATTTTACCCACTGAGCTATCTCCCAGTCCCAACACAAGGCTTTTATTACATGGTTTATGGGGCTCCATCTCAGGTCTTCATGCTTCAAGATAAGCACATTACCAACTGAGCTTTCACCCCAGTCCCAAAAAAGACCTTTATTCCAGGCACAAAGCTCCCTTTCCCCAACACGGATTCAGACTGTTGTTCAGCAGGGCCGTTTCTGCAGGAGCAAGATTACAGCTGACTGTACAGAAGAATCCAGACATGGAGGCATTTCTGTTTATCTTTCCAACTGATCGAATGCTGTCCTGTGAAACAGTGTCTCCACTACATGATGTCCCTCCTTTCCTAATTTAAAAGCACCTTCGAGTCATACTTGACAACACAGCTCCCTATTTGCCAATAGGTGAATACAGGGCATCTGATTTCTACCCTGTGCTACCCTGAAATGGGCTGAAATGAGGAGACCCAGTTCGCTATGTTCTTTTGATGTTTCAAGCCTGGAGCTTTTCTGTAGTTATTAGTTGCTTTAAATTTTAACATTTTAGTTGAATTTTTGTAATTTTCATTGACGGTATTTAGATCCCTCCCCTTCCCCTATCTGCACTCCCACTGTCCCCCCAACAACTTAATGTCCTTTATTATACATATAATGAGGCCTATAGAGTCTAATTTATGTCCCCAGATGTCCTTCAGTGTGGGTCCACCAAGCCCCATCCTTGGAAGAAATTGACTCTCCCCTCCCAGCAGTCATCAATTGCCAAGACTTCCTTGGATTGGGTTGGGGTTTCTTACCCACTTCCCCATGTCTATGCTGGGATTTTTTTTCCAGTTTGAGCATACATGGGACTTGTGCATGCTGTCACCATAGCTGTGAGTTCATATGAGTAACTAACGAGCTGTCTGGAAAACTCCATTTCCTTGTGGTCATGTACTACCTCTGGTTCTTACAATATTTCCACCTCCTCTTCTACAATGTTCTCTGAGCCTTGGGAGGCAGAAGGTTGATACAGGTGTCCTGTTCAGGGATAAGCACTCTGCAGCCTCTTGTTCTCTGCACATTGGCCAGTTGTGGGTTTCTGTGTTAATCACCATCTGCTACATAAGAAAACTTATCTGGTGAGAGTTGAGAAAGCATTAAACTATGTGTACAACAAAAAGTCATTAGGAATCAGTTTAATATGATAACTATTTAGTAGAAAACTAGTAGTACCCTCTCCCCTGTGGCCTGTCACCTGTCTAGCCTCAGGATCCTAAGCCTGATATCAGTGTCAGGTATGAAGCGGACCTTAAATCCAAGAGAATGGTTGGTTGCTTCCGTAATATTCATGCTGCTATTGCTCCAGTGGGCAGCTCTTGCCAAAGTCTGGATCCAGTTTTAAGGGGTGGCAACTCTTTGTCAAATTAAATACTCTAAAGTTTTAGAATTCAGCACTCTGGGGCTGAAGAGATGGCTCAGCAGTTAAGAGCACTAGCTGCTCTTGCAGAGAACTCAGGTTTGGTTCCCAGCACCTACATGGTAGCTCACAACCATCTGTAATTCCACTTCCAGGGTATCCAATGCCCTCTTCTGGTCTCCACAGGCACTGCACACATTGATGTACTTATATAGATGTGGACAAAACATTCATACACATAAAATAAAAAATAAATAATAAATAATGCAGCACTCTATTTATAAGAGCCATGGTGTCTATGTAGGCTCTAGAGAACCCCTAGGAGTTGTCCATGGCCCAGGAGTGTCAACTGCTCAGCACAGATTTTGGTGGGGGACTGTTTTCTTCATATATTTCCATACAATAGGCTGGAACAAAAACAGGTCAGAGAATCTGGCTCCCATACACGAAGGAATACAGAATTTTGGAAAAAATGTAAAATAATGAAATTCTCACCTTTTAACTAAAATGTTACTTATTATACAATGTATTTTTGGTAAATTAATAGATGTTAAAGGCTCTCAGTTTTAATTTTTAGCATGGTAAAAACACTGATCAATAGCTGGGTAAAGTCCAGGTCAACAACAGCTCTTCAGAACATGTGGGAATTTCTGACCCTCAGAGTTGAAGGACCATCAACCTGGGGTGTTGCCCTAGCTGCTGACAAAGCCGACTCATTCATCTCTCGTCAGAAATTGGACTCGGGCACCTGCAAGTCATGGGTGTTTGCAGACCAGCCCTCAAGGGCTGCTTCCCTCCTTCCTTTCCCTCTTTTTAATAGAAAGAAAAATCTTTAAGCATTGTTTTAAATTATCTTTTCTATGGGCTTATATGTTTTTTGAAATGTCAAAGGACTGTCAGAACATATTTATATAATACAAGCACCAAATCAAACCCAAGCAAAGTTAAGGCTGAGGGTAATTATAGGTAAGATTTTTCATTATACAACAAAACTATTTGATAATACCATTTATTTAAATGTGAAAAAGTATCCTATCATATGTTCCTCATATCACTGAACACACAAGACAATCATTCACAACTATTTCAGGTTAGGAATAGGTATTTTATGTTGGCCCTGTGGCAGGGCAGTGCGTTATGGTGGGAGTGCGGGGTAAAAGGGGCAGCTAACCGCCTCCCAGCCAGGAAACAGAAAAAGAGGGGCGTCCCATGTTTTCCTTCAGGGCACATCCCCGTGACCTAAACTTCTTTCCATTAAGTCCCTCTTTCAAAGGTCCCAGTACCCCCGAGAGCACCAACCTACAAACCAAGCCTTTAACATGTGGGCCTTTAGGTAACATCCAAGATCAAAACCATTTCATGTGTGTTAAATTAAAAATACATTTTAGGCCTGGGCCAGTTCACCCTCCTTAGAACCTGGTGTCCCCCCTCTCCCGGGAGATCACCACATGGCAAGCTTAATGTGGATACCCGACAGCACCCTACAGCCCAGACTGCCTGGACTCAAGGCATCCTCCTGCCTCAGCCTCCTGAGTCAAATGCCAAATGCCTCTTCCATTTTTCCCCCAAGTCTGAACAAGGCAGGAGAGAAAGGAAGGGAGCAGGGGAACCCTGTTGGTTATCAAGATGTCAAAATCTACATATTAGACTTTATGATTTTAGAAGCTTGGCTGCTGGGATGGCTCAGAGGCACTGAGGCTCAGCCTGATGATCTGAGTTTGACCCCAGTGACCCCCATGGTAGAAGGAGAAAACCAACTCCTACAAGTTGTCCTCTGATTTCCACATCTGTGCCCTGGCATGCACATGCCCCACCCCACCCCCAACACACACACAAATAAAGTCAAAAAGTAATAAAAAAATTTTTAAGAATTTAGAAGCAATATTAAGTTAATAAGGAAGAAAATAAAACCAAGGACCATAACACTGTCAGATCTTCTGGACGTGCTCTGGCTCCTAATGAAATTACATGAACAGTAAGTATGGACTTGCTACATCAATGAACTGCCTCAGAATGTAGAAAGTATTTGCTACAGCTTGCCTCTGAACCGTCCCCCATAAGCTCACATGTCTGAACACTTGGTCCGCAGCTGGTCACACTGTTTTGAACGCTGGAGAACCTTTGAGAAGTGAGGCCTGAGTAGGGGCATAAAGGCACAACAGGGTGTCCTTGAGGGCTATAGCCCTGACCTACTTCCCGTCTGCCCCATGCATCCAGTTTGCCAAGCAATATGACAGTCACCATCATCTCATGTTCCCACCAACCACTGCCACCACAGACCATGGACGGGAGAAGGTCCTGATGCCATGTCCTCCTCATCATGATGGACTCGGAGCTAAACTGTAAGCCACAGTACATTCTTCCTAAAGTTTCTCCTGTCAGGGATGCTGTCACGGCAATGAGGAAACTACATAATATAGTATTCTTCAATGTTAAGAAAATTAAGCCAAGAATCCATCTGTTCAGACAGTATGTGTCTGTCAAGGGCCAACTGCCAAACATTTGAGGAATGATTCTTTCATGCTGTCTCCCAGGTCACTAATTCCTCCAAGGGGCGGGGCCTGCCGCATAGGATGGACTACTGCGGGGCTGCTGGGAGTCATCTTGGAACAGAGTGGCGAGTAACATGGGAGCGACAGCGTGGGGAACGCGCAGCAGCCGGGCATACTCAAGGACAGAATGGCCTGACACTTATGGACCTGGGGCAAGAGCACTGGCCCCTGAGGCGTGAGTGAATGCTAGTGACTGTGGGCATGCCATGGGAGGGATGTGGTATGAGCTGAAAGGCTCAGAGCTAGGCACTGGATGTTCCTTTCATTGTAAGTCACTCCCCTCCCTCCCCCACGATAATAATAAATGTACATACAGATATGCTATATGGTTTGCCTGATAGCACAAGAGACCCTGAGTGAACTCTGGCGACACATGCACACTCACCATTCATTTATTGTCGGATAACAAGGCGTGATCCTGACTTTGCATGTTCAAAGTAAGGAGAAAGCAAGTCTAATACTCAAATAGGAAGCAAGGTGCAAATAATCCAACATAAAATTAACCTCCCAACCTCCCACTAATAACTTCCTAAGAGTTTCCACAGGCCCGAGTTCATGGTGAGGGTGATGGATGCGGGCCTTAAAACATGGCTCAGATTTGTGTGCTCTAGTTCTCTATAAATTGAAAACTTCCCAAAGCATCACTGCACCATCAGCTTTTCAGACACCTCTGATTCCCAGCCCACTGTGAAACAGATGTAGAAATAGTGTCTAACTGAATTACAAGTGTCAATACTTCTACAGTGTAAGGTAAGAAGACTGTGTGGACACATCTGCCTACTTGATGACACAGTCCCCATAGGCTGACATTTAGTCCTACTATCAAGATGACTGTCTCTGACCCGGCTCTTATGTCCATACGCACCTCGCTTACTAGTGGATTGTGGACTGCATGGGGCATAATGAGGACGCTAATCTCTGCCAGACCTCAGGACTGAAAGGGAGGATTTGGTTCCCAACACCATCCTTACACAGACCCAGTAGAAATCACGTGGATGTGAGCCACGCTCTAAAGGAACCCAAAGCATTAGTTTAATCATTCTTCAAAATAGGATGTTTGTACAAAAGGCATGGCGCACCGAGGTGTTAAAACTGAAGATGTAAAGGCAACAGCCAGACATTTTGTGGAAATCGAAGTGGGGGAAAAAGAGAAAAATTGGAAAATGCGACACAATAGATTAGCTGCGATAGGTCTATGCCATTTTCTTAAAATGACCAACTTCCTCCTCAGAAGTCAGAAAGAAGAGCACAGGAAAAGGACCAAATGCCGGAAAGAGCATCTTTCTCTTGACCGTGCATTTTTGCCGCCCGCTCCCAGGCACCTATTCCCTCGTTCCCGGCCTTGGCTTCCTTCACCTCCATGCATCTAAACTATTCCAGCTCCTTGACTCGTGTGACCACAAAACCTTCCCCAACACACATGGCTAGAAGCCATCTTGTCCTGGACACTTGACTCAAGCCATCTGTAGCCAATTTATGACAACCTCATTGTCTATGGGGAAGAAAATGACACGCGTGCCTGGAACCTTCTATGCCTGGTACCTAAATCACGTTACTTCAGTCAACTCTCCACCACCTTCCTGGGGTGCTTTATTTATATTCGCTAGGTAAAAAACAGAAGCTCAGAGCTGAAGCCATGCACTGGAGGTCACACAGCTATGTGATTGTTTACGATTGCCCCTGCCTCTCGTACTACCCAGAGGCATTTTATAGGTGACTATGTTGACTTAAGTATTTTATTCAACAGATACTTAACCGAAGACTTGTTCTGCCCTGTAGCCCAGGACTACAAAAGTGGGTCCCAACCATGCCATTTACTGTAGGAGAGATACAATTAAGCAAGCAATTAGAACTCAGTGTTTCATAAAATACTAATTAGCCAGACATTAATAAGTAATTATACATTTTTAAAGCCTATTAACAGCTTTGAGAATAGTAAGTTAAATGAGTTTAAGACTTCTCAGACTTCTCTAATCTACTAACATGCGTTATAAAACCTCCAAGACAGAAATAGGAATTCCTCCAGATTTTCATGTTTTATTTATTATTTTAGAATATACATATGAGTAAACATTTCAACGATCCTAAAAATGCAGCTCCGCAGTACAAAGTACATTTGCAGTATAGTATAACTGTCCCACCATTTATTCTAGAATTTTCTGACCAAGGATTCTGTGGAGAACAGCGTTGGTGTAGGGTTCCACAGAGGGTTTGATAAACACTTGCCACAGTGGCATGTACAAAATGAGAACACAGAATCCAAGTCACTTGTGAGGGGCCAGGCAGGTCCTCCAGCTATGAGCACCTGGGTGTCAAACACCCACAGACCAAGAGATGGGGGACAGTGGGTACAGGCCCAGCACTGAGCTGCATATCAGAGCTATGAGAGGCCTCAGAGGCTCTGGGAGACAGCCCCACACACAGTTGTCCCTCAGTAGCTCTGAAGACTGGCTCCGGGTCTTCCTACCCACAGAAACTGAAATCTAATGAATGTTCAAGTCCCTCTATAAAAGGGCAGCAAGGTTTCATGCAGCCTGCACAGCTTCCTATACACTTTTAATCAACTTCAAGTTTACATAGGGAGGTGCACGACAAGAACACTGTCCATTTTCAAAACAAATGTAATTTTTTCTGACCATTTTTGATCCATGGTTGACTGAATGTATGGATGCAGAATTCCAGAATTCAGTTATCTGGAAGGAAAATCCGCAACATTGGGTCTCACCATCCCCATCTCCGCCAATCAGACATCCGAGTGCATGGAAAATTGCTTAAGAGTTGGCCATGTATATATGGCTAAATCTTTTACAAACAGCCAGATGAACAGTATAATGACCATCTATATTATATAGTGAATGTTTACTAGATTTTCTTCTAATACAAAACTGGTATCTCCAGTTTTAAATCAAAACCATTGACTATTTCCCTTAAATAAAATTACCAAATAGAAACTTAATTTCCCTTTCTACATTTTAACAAACCATTATTCACTAGTAAGTTCTTGGCCTCAGTATAAATTTATTTGAGGAAGACACGTGATGGGACAGCTTCACTGATTGACAGGATAGTCTTCTCCATTATCGAAAAGAACAGTAGCTCAGGGCCAACAAGAGGTACTCATGGATAAAGGCTCTTGCCGCCAAACCTGATGGCCAGAGTTCAGTCCCTGGTCACACATGGCAGAAAGAAAACTGACTGACTCCCACTAGGGTAACACACACACCACATACATACACACCCCCACACACACACCCCACATATATACACATACCACACACCACACACACACACACACACTAAAAAATTAAATACATTTTTTAAAGAACAGTAGTTTGCTGTAAGAGGAGTTTAATACACATTTTAAAATCCTACTTTGACACTTTGACAATAACCCAGCACAG
>NW_008341419.1:246680-254318 GCF_000622305.1 Nannospalax galili | reverse complement strand
TTGACAACACAGTGGACAGTAACAGGGATGACAGAGTATATGGGCTCCGGGAGGGGGGGCAGGGGCTAAGGAAGGGTGTCAGTGGGGATGGGGGTATAAAGATGATCAAGATTACTTGAGATGTTCTGTAAGAAATGCTTTGTAAATTCAGTCTTCCCAAAGCAATTTATTTACTTCCTTATAAATTGCTTTATCCTATGATTTAACTGTTTGTATCCTGAATTCTGTATTATGTTTTAAATTTGCTTTGTTACTACATTAAAACTATCCCTTAAAATAAAAAATAAAATAATAAATAAAATAATTTTTAAAGAAAAAAATAAAAACCCCGCTTCATCCTTAGAGCCAATGAGTAGGAAGTAAAAGTCAAAACCTAAGCACGTACTACATACTTCATTAATCTATGTTACATATACTGAAGACTACAAAGTGTGTCTCAAGATCAGGAGGCGGTTCCAGTCCATACGGGTCATTCAGAATGCTTTAGCCAAACCCGACATGAGTGTAGATCACAAAACTAGAAAGAAACATGAGAGAGAAAAGGGAGATCCTAAGGGAGGTGAGGAGAGCTAGGATAACGGAAAGCATGTGTCAGCAAAGGACGTGGTGGGGGAGGGGAGGGGACCAGCGAGGAGGGGGATGGGGGAGGGGAACGAGAACAAAGGGCTTCTTAAAACGTCATCATGAAACTTCAGCTACTTCATTTTCAAAAGGCAAGGTGATGTGGGTAGGAGAATGCTGCACTGACTAATGGAAACTTAGAGGAAACTGCAAAGGTCTTCCCTTGACCCATAGCTCCAATCTGTAGTTCTCAAAGGGGGTCGGGTGGCTCACAGCAGGACGTCAGCCTCGGCCTCAGAATGGCACTGCATCACCCAGTGTGTCGGGCAAGGAAGCACCAAACCAGGCCCTCTGGGAGGGCTCAGAATCATAAATCTACACTGAGAGGCCCGGTTCTGCACACCACCCCACTCAACGGCTCCACCTAGGCCCCTGCAGTATCTGTCCTTGGGGACAGCACCAGAGGTCAGCCAGGCTATCTGATGGCAGCCACGATGCAGCCCAGCACTTCCTTGTGGACTACAGTTTCCCTTCCTGCCCATCCTCTTCTTCAACTGCATTTATCATTTTACCACCAAATTGATTCCGACCACTTAATTCTACTGTCCTTTAGAACGGAAAACTTGAAAAGAAACAACCTTAGTTCAATCTGCTTCTTTTAAAGCCAAAAGTTACTCTTTACCTCGTGCTGAGGCAGTATCTCTACAGTAGAAACTGATTTCATTTCCAATAAAAACAACTCTGGGGTGACTTGAATGAAGGCCACTTAAACAACTCAGAGAAGCGTCCCTGAAATTTATGTTTATTTCCTACCTACAGCCTTTAAAAAAAAAATAGCTTTACAGGTTGTGAGCAAACTTATTGGAAAAACCTACAGATATTTATTGAGTTGTGGTTTCAAACCTTCAAGGAGTACCAAAACAAACGGAAAGTGTACATGTATAAGCCTTCTGCGACTTGGAAATGTCTCCATCCAGCTGACTCAGCGCTAAATGGTGGTTCCATCTGGCATTAGTACATCAGAAAACTTCACAGAAATATTATCACCTAATCTGAGCTGTCAGAATAAAGAAAGGTGGTAAAGGCCCATCACACTTAAACACACACACACACACACACACACACACACACACACACACACACAGAACAATTGAGAATTCAATGAAAGGGTTCCTGGGACCATTCTCTCCTTTCCACTCTGCTACTGGCTGCTCTTACTCTACACATCCTGTATCCACCCATAACCACATTTCACCGGATGGCTAACACAGGAAAGTGTTAGCTCGGCCCTGAGTCATCCCTCTCCCTCCCCCAACATCTCTGCAGTTCAGGTCTTCTCCACTCTGCCTTCTCTGTTCCTGCTCAATGGTCCCTCATATCTATCTATTCTTGGTCCAGGCCTTCCACATCTCTCACCCAGGAAAGAGCATCCCTACTGATGTGTTTCCACTCCTCCCCCAACTACCTGCCTCGACTTTTTTACAGACAAATCTGATACAGCAATCAGCACTGAGATGCTCTCAAAGGCCCCGAGTTACTGTTTGCTGGGTCAGTGTCAGGTCCTGTGGCACTGCAAAGCCTTGGGTCCACCCACAGTCCCCAACACCCCTTCAAAGGCACGGACTGTGAGGGCCCTCTCCTACCTGATGAGCAGTCACCTCGTGTTACCCACAACAATAACAACAGTTATGCATTGAGCTCAATGTCCTGTGTCTCAGAGCCTTTTAAAGTATTTACTTTGTTTTCTGTTTGGCTGTTTTTTCTGTGTGTGTGAGAGACACAGGGTCTCCCTGCAGCCCTAGCTGGCCTGGAATTCACTATGTAGAACAGGCTGGCCTCGAACTCACAAAGATCCATCTGTCTCTGCCTCTGAGTGCTGGGATTAATGGTGTGTGCCACCACTCTCAGCCTTCTAAAGTATTTATGTCATCACACAGCAGATGGAAAGTTAGGGGTTTATGAGGAAACACTGATTGATCACAAATACGGAAATTTGAAATTAGGTCTTTCTGACTGAACTCTACAATCATATCACTCTTTCTGATGAAAGTTCAAGATGGCAGAAACTATTTCATTTGCATTATTTCAACACAACATGAGTAACACCCAAAGAGCATTTTGGGGCTAAGGAGATGGCTCAGAGGATATGGATCTGAGTTCAGATCCACAGAACCCACGTAAAGCCAGGTGCAGTCATGTGCACCTGTAAGCCCAGTACATCTACAGGAGATGAGACACACACACACACACACACACACACACACACACACACACACACACACGGGAGAACCCGGAAGCTCACGAGCCAAGAAACCCAGACTGTGCAGTGGCCTCGAACAAAGCAGAAGACAAGGGAGACACAAAGGTTGTCCTCTGACCTCCCACACATGCCGTGAAACATGCGCACACACGTAACCATGCATGCACACACACACAAACATGCAGGTATGCAAACACAAGGATTTATTTTATAGAGCATTTTGGTGAATGATTTATGCATTGCAAAAAGCACTTTCTCTCAAGTCAAAACATGAAAAGTTGGGGGTGGCTGCTTGTCAGGATAACTATTCTATTCTTACACCTTTGACATGACCACCAGAGTGGGCATGTTCGCAATAAAGCCCCTTCAAGAGAAGCAGGCAGTCTGTACAAAGTTGTGGTAATTCCAGGACTGTGTCTGAACAGTAATTCCTTGATACTAAGTTTAAAATTAAAAACCAGGTGTAGTACAAACCCAATGCAAAATGAAACAGTCCTAAGACCATGTTTTCATTATTATTCCTAAGTCAGCATCAATCAGAAGTTAAAACCCTACATGAAAATTGATCAACAGCCTACTTCCTCCTGGGATTCCCGTTTCTCTGTTCAAATTCACTTTCAGTGTCATGACCATGAAACCCAAAAGAAGAGTACAGTAACAAATAAAACTAAAGCCACAGAGTTAAGGCTTTGTCCCTTAGGTCAGCAAACCAGCATTCTCCTCTCCCAACAATCAAAGCAAAGCTAAGTCTTTGAATGCAAAATCTGAAGGATTTTCTGATTAATTCCTCCACAAGGAGAGTCCCTCAGAGATTTCTAGAATCCTCGAGCTGAAACCCTGGAGACCTTTACCACTTCCAGATTTCCCTGTAAGAATGCATCACGCAGGGCTGGAGAGATGGCTCAGCAGTTAAGAGCACTGACTGCTCTTGCAGAGGACCCGGGTTCGATTCCCAACACCCACATGGCAGCTAACAACTGCCCATAACTCCAGTTCCAGGGGATCCGACAGCCTCTTCTGTCCTCTGTGGGCATTGCACGACATGGGTGCACTTACCTACATGCAGGCAATACATGCCTACACATAAAATAAAAATAATAAATAAAATATTAAAAAAGAATACATCACACATTCACTGTTCCCATCAGCCTCTTTTCTACCTCTGTGTTTTCTTTCTAAGAAGATGGCTGTGTGGACCATGCTGGGTATTTAAAAAGAAAATCTCCTTCCAGGTACTAATCCAAGGAAAGTTCCTGCCTTACCTACATTCAAGGGCTTTCCAAATGAATGTCAGGTTAAATGCTGACGACACAAAACAGGAAAAGGATTATACCCAGCCCATCCAACAGGCTGCTTTCCAAGAACCTTCTATCTGTGGCCTGTCCTGTCAGTAACATTGCTGGTGTAGGTCAAGCCAAGGTCCAGCACGGAAGCAAATGCATCTTGCTTTGCATGCTTTTGTAAAAGCCATTTCCATTGACAATTATATCTGTTTATGGTCTCCATGGTTTTTTAATTCCAACACCTCAGGAAGCAGCTGTTACAGAAGCATTTGACAGTGAACCAGGGCTCTGATGTTAGACAGCCCTTGCTCAAGACCTGACGTGGTTACTCACACCTCCAAGTCCTGGGAAAGTCACTTGGTGTTTAAAGCTTAGGAAAGGAAAGGAACAGTGGGGAACAGCGAGTAGGGATCCCTCACACTGCGCTGACACACAGACACTTTCGGAGAAACGTTGCTTGGTGGCACAACACAAGACCAGACAAGATTACAGCAAGTTGAGTTTTCAAATTTTTTACATTACACAACACCCTTTGTCATACTCTGGATCGTAAACATCCCCCCAAAGCGATGTGTTGAAGGCCTGGTTGCCAGCCTGTGGAGTTACTAGGATGTAGTGGCACTTCTAGGAGCTGGGGCCGGCAGAAGAAGTGAGGTCACGGGGGGGGGGCGCACTTGAAGAGTTACTGGGATTCATCTCTGCCTCTCTGTCTCTTTGCTCCCTGGCAGCCATGAGAGGAGCAGCCTTGCTGGACCCTGCATTCCCCAAGACATTCTGCCTTACCACAGACCCCAAAGCAACAGTCGCACACCCTGCATCAAAACCTCTGAGGCTGTGAGCCAAAACAAGCCTTTCTTCCTTTGAAGTCCATCACCTCGGGTGTGTCACAGTAATGGAAAGTGAACTAACACACCAGAAATGACCCTTCATAGGCGGAACATGGACCAGCATGTATAAGTCATATGACAGTGTCTCAGGTATTAGAAATTACTGATGTCTACCCTCCTTCCCTAAAAACTCCCAGACAGCCATCACTTCAAGATATTATAAAGTAGCTTGGGTACCATGTCACGGAACAACCAAGGGCAGGTGGTAAAATATCTCGATGTGCTAGTGAAATCAATGGAGAAGACAAAGTGAAAGCTGAGCTAATGTAAATAGATGATAGTCAGATGATAGATAGACTCTACTAATCTAGGCATTTCTCGATCCACTTAAATAGAAAATTAACACTGAGCATCACAGTCATTATATTATCCAAGTCGTTTGCTTTTTATTTTGTCTCAGGGATTTCTTTTCCCTGTTTTATTGAGACAGTGTCTCACTACATAGCTCAGGCTAGTAGCTGGAACTCACTATTGTAGCCAAGGCTAGCCTTATACTCGAAGTAATCATCTTCCCTCGGTCTCCCAAGTGCTGGGATTCAAGCATGAACCACCACTCCAAAGAGATCTTAAAAGATCCTTCTTGTCTGGCCAGGAGATGCATCTCAGAAATCGAGGCTCTGGGTGCAGTCCCAGCATCACAAAAAAGACGTGGGGGGAATGTCAAGTGATGTAAGTCAAACAAGAGAGAGCATTTGGCCTAACATGTGCAAAGCCCTGGGTTCAATTCCTAATACTGTAAATAAATAACCTAGTCTTTTCAGTGGTTAATCAGAGTCTAAATCATTCCTTGCAGCCTGTTCCAATACATTTAAAATATATCTTTGAAAATCACATAATTGTATTTAACAGTGATACACACCTGCAATCCAGCACGCTCAAGGCTGAGGCAGGAGGATGACAAGTTCAAAGCGAGCCTAGGCTATATAGTAAAGCCCTGAATGACAAGAGAGAGAGAGAGAGAGAGAGAGAGAGAGAGAGAGAGAGAGAGAGAGAGACCTACAGAGTCAGATTTGTGTCCCTAAATGCCCTTCACTGTGGTTCATCCACTGGAGCCTGGTAAACCCACCGAAAGTTACACCCTTAAAATAGACTGACTCCCCCACCACTTAGTAGCCATCAGTAGCAATAGTTCCTCAGGTAGGGCTGGGGTTTCTTACCCACTTCCCCATGTCCATGCTGGGATTTTGTCTAGTTTGAGCTTGCATAGGACTTGTGCATACTGTCACCATTGCTGTGAGTCCATATGAGTAACTGTCCAGCTGTCTCGAAAACTCCATTTTCTTGTGGTCACCCACCCCCTCTGGCTCTTACAATCTTTCCACCTCCTTTTCTGCAATGATCCCTGAGCCCTGGGGGGCAGAAGGTCAACAAGTGCGTTTTGAGCACTGCTGTGGATCCGATATTGTGTGAGCCTGCGCACCAATCATTCATGTATCAGGAACTTGGTACTCAGTGTGATGATTGAAAAGTAATAGATCCTTTACAAGGTGGAGCTAGTGAAAAGTTCATAGGTCACTAGGGTGTGGCCTCAGGGGGAGTGTGAAGCTTCCTGTTTGGTGATGTAATCTCCTCCTCCCACAGACTCTCACATGCCCATCCTCCACAAGGATGCCCAGTGCCCAGATTATACTATGTAATTATATATCATTATATTATTATATGCTACATATGTTGGAATGGAGATCAAGATCCAAGCTGATGTCAGCACCAGGCCTGTGAACTTCAATCTGTGTCCTTTATAAAGTCAGCCCACCTCAGGTATTTCATTATAGCAATAAAAAAAATGGATGAATACAGGAAACTACCTGATAGATTATATCAAAACACTAACTAGCCAGACCAGATTTTTCTATAATTGATCTTAGCCAAAAGGCCAAGAAAAGATCCAGATGTTTCTATCTCCCCTAGCCTAGCTGTTTTGAAATTTTCTCTTAGTTTCTCAATAGTTGAAGGGCATAGATAGGCATAGAAAATAACAGAAAAGTACCCTTCAAACAGACTATCCAGATCTAGAAATATTTCCTCTGCCACATTAGACATCAATTCTTGCCAGAGGTTTTAAGCTCTTACCTCTCGATATGGTCTACCCTCTGAGCACTGCAGCAAAACTTCAGTGACCTCTCCTCCTGGACCTGCTCAGGAGCAAACCACTAGAAGATGCTAGAGCCTGGGACCGACGTGGACAGAGAAATGTATGAACTTGAAGAATTCACAAAAATTGGAGTAGAGATATGAATCATCTAAAATCTCCAAAAAAAAAAAAAAAAATCTCATGGAGGGGAATGGAGAGATGTCTCAGTGGTTAAGAGCACCAGCTGCTCTTGCAAAGGACCTGGGTTTAGTTCCCAGCACCCACATAGTGGCTCACAACTGTCTGTGATTCCAGTTCCAGGAGAGCCAATACTCCCTTTTACCCTCTACAGGCACCAACATACACCACACACACACACACACACACACACACACACACACACACACATACACACACACAAATATTTTTTAAAGAAGTGAAAATCTTAGTGAGGTCTTCGATGCAATTCTGACAACAATTAATAACAAAGGTGTTATCAGTTGCTTCTACTGTTTAACACCTCCCTCAGCAGTCTAGTGTCTACATATTATGAGACTCTGGGCCCTTGATCCAAGC
>NW_008341419.1:242570-246601 GCF_000622305.1 Nannospalax galili | reverse complement strand
TTCTCTCTCTCTCTCTCTCTCTCTCCCTCTCTCTCTCTTTCTCTCTCTCTCATGTGTTTTTGCATCTGGAAGCTCTGTGGCTATCGGTGAATCAGAGGTTCAACTGAGCACAGCACACAGTTGCTGCAAAGGCTTCTCATGTTAGGAGAACAAGTTGTGTGATGTTAGCTAATTTCACTTTGCTTTTAAGAGACTTCCTGGGCTGGCAGGATGGCTCAGCAGTTAAAGCTCTCTCTCTCTCTCTCTCTCTCTCTCTCTCTCTCTCTCTCTCATGTGTTTTTGCATCTGGAAGCACTGTGGCTATCGGTGAATCAGAGGTTCAACTGAGCACAGCACGCAGTTGCTGCAAAGGCTTCTCATGTTAGGAGAACAAGTTGTGTGATGTTAGCTAATTTCACTTTGCTTTTAAGAGACTTCCTGGGCTGGCAGGATGGCTCAGCAGTTAAAGGTGCTTGCCACCACGCTTGACACCTTGAGTTGGATCCCCAAGACCCACACAGTAGAAGGTGAGAACGGATTCCCATACTTTGTTCTCTGACTTCCACATGTGCGCCATGGCAGGCTGACACACACAGAGGCAGACATACACAAAATAATTGATTTTAAAAAAATCTTAAAAAGAAATACAATGTGCATACCTATACCTCACACCCTTGTGATATTCCTCTTAATATAAAATGATGCATTATCAAAATTAGCCAGTCCGACAAGATTCTGATGTATTTGTTTAATTATTAAGCTAACTTAAAATACTCTAAAAAAAACCTTTTCTATCTTTCAGACAAGGGACAAGGTTTCTCATTCCCTCTTCTGTGTATGTGGCACTGAACATGGTATTCTTCGTCTTTTCTTGCAACTTGACAATTTCAAGTAAAAAGAGTTTCCTGGGATTTCAAATCTATACTGCAACTTGTCTGTCTGTCCCTAAAAACTTCTCCCAAAGAGAATGTCCATACCTTAATCATCTTGGTCCAGAATAAAGGACATTTGAATCCCTCCACAAAATTTAAGAATGATATAAAATTAAGGACACATTTAACCTTTAGGCAGGCACAGAGCCACATGCTTATAATCCTGGCATTTGGAGGCAGAGGTTGGAGGATCTTTGAAAGTTTGAGATCAGCCTGGTCTACACAAGTTTCGGGCCATCCAGGCCTACATAGGGAGATCCTGTCTCAAAAATATGTGTGTATGTATCTGTATGTGAGTGTGTGTGTGTGTGTGTGTGTGTGTGTGTGTGGTATGTGGTGTGAGCAAGATGGCTCAGCATGTAAATATACTTGTCAACAAGCCTGACAACCTGAGTTTGATTCCCAGAACTGACATGGTAGAAAATGAGAACCAATTCTTGCAAGTTGTCCTCTGACCTCCACATGCACACGACAGTGCATGCATGCACATGGGGGGGGGGGAGGGAGGGAGGGAAAGAAAGAGAGGAAGGAAGAAAGGAAGGGAAGGAGGGAGGGAAAGAGACAGAGAAGGAAGGAAGGAGGGAAGGAGGGAGGGAGGGGAAGGGGAAGAAAGAGAGAGAGAAAGAGAGGAAGGAAGGGAGGGAGGGAGGGGAAGAGACAGAGAGGACAGGAGGGAAGGAGGAATGGAAAGGTTTTTAAAGATACTATGTCTGGTATGAAATGGATAATTATTCTAGTAAGTGGTAAGAAATTCTAAGTAGGCTCTGTCTCCAAGCTCATATTTTTAAAGTGACTAAAGAGAACACTAGAATTTAGTTTAAAATTCACAAACGAAATTGCTAGAACAGATGAAAGCATATTTAAAATGCTGGAAGCAGACAGACACAGTCTCCTGGTGAGAAAGGAGCTGACTAGGAGACAACTCAAGGAGAACCAGCTCCAAGCAGAGCCAAGAAGAACCTTACTGCAGAAATTACAGAGAAATGGGCGTTACAGTGACTGAAACGGTCACCACGGAGCCAGTCAAGACCAACCCACAGCACCACCACAGAGCGGAGGGGTGCCATATCCCATCCACCATGAGACCTGCTGGTCCAGGCAGGGCTGTTAGTGACAGGGTCCTGGGAAAACCATCAAGGACCGTGGGAACTGAATCCCCACATTTTCATCCCCATGTCAACTAGGCAGCTTTCATGGTGACACAAGCCACACACAACCTTCACACCCCTGCCCAACACTGCTGACCTCTTTAGACAGCTTGTTATTTATAGTTCAGAGATACCGGGGACTCAATTAAAACATGGGAGTCTAAATCCTGGAATCAAGGAAATAAGGTTTTCAAATATACTTAGCTCCTGAAATTTCCAAACAAAACTCCTCTCTCATCCTTTCTAAAGAGATATTGCTTTAAAGAGAAATTCAATGGTTGTATTTTCATTATTTCATTTAAGAACAATAAAACATATTTTGTTTAAATGACTGCTAATCCTGAAAGCCTCCATATCTCTTATGAGCATACTATCTCTACGTACTTTTACTCTAATATTCCTATTAATAGTGATATGACCCTGTTGACCAAGGCTTTGAAGGTGATTTTTGTTTATTCAAACAGTGACAGCTGAAAGAGAAAAACCCCTTCAACTTTAACTAATAATAGCCTTGGACAGAAATCCCCACATGTAAAAATATGACGGCCAAGGCATCTTTCCACAGAAAAACTATTCTGAGACTAACAACCACCAGTTTCCCAGTATTCTTCGTTTTGTTATTCATTTCTATCACCAGACTCGATGGTCAGTATTCTCTGGAGGGTGCTTCTGGAGAAAGAGGTCATGGGTATTGGACATTTCACATTCATGTGTCTAGTAGGTCTAGATCCAACATGTACTGAGATCAAGGAAAAGACTCCTGGTTATAGACTTGACCTTGGTGCACAGGCTCAAGAGATAGACGGTGTGCCAGGATGCGAAGTGTGAGCATGGGAATGGCTCAACTGCATGTTTATAGGAAAATGGTATTCTCTCTAAAATCAAAATACTATATAACAAACTGAATGTTATACACTTCAGTTTACATTGTTCATTCTCATTGCAGAACAAATAGCAAAGAGTGGAGGGTAACCAACAAAAATATAAAACAAGGCTTAATCCTCACTGTTGAAAAATTTGGGAAGAGGTACCCTCCCTTCTCTGAGGACATTTTCTATAGAAAATTTTTTAGTTCTTTCTTGTGTCCTTGAAATAAGTGAAAATTCCTTTGAAAGCTAAATAAGGTTTCAGTCAGTTCTATAACCCTAAAATATCTTTCTCAAGGACCTGGGAACCATTTCTTACGAATGTCAGCATCCAAGGGAGATAGTGTCCCTATCTCCCAGTCTCCACCAGAGAGGAGAAGCCTAACTTGGGTGGGTGCCTAGCTACAAGCTGTCAAAGTATCTCCTGTCAAAGATAAGGATTCATCCACACTCTCAGTCAGTCCATGTACCAGATGACTTTCAGATGAACCTGGGAACCCTGCACTGTCAAATCCTCTTACAGGAGGTCTAGTTCTATGTCCTGAGAAGGAAGGAGTGACAGAGCAGGGTGAGATAGCTGTCTGCCTTCTCATTCAACAGGTTGCGCAATGGAGAGCCCAATCTGGGTTAGCGTGATTCAACAATAAAGCAAGTGTTTTCTCGATTCCTTTTTTTTTAATTTTTACAAAAACTTTATTGAGAATTTCATATACGCAAATAAGGTGTTTTGATCAAATCCATGCCCACTCCTCTCCAACATTCCCCCCTCTGAAGAGGTAACCCTAAAATCTTTTAAGGATTAGATACAAGCTCCCAAATACTTTTGACATTTTGGCCTTTGGAACAGAGTATGTTGCTAAGAGGCCCAAGGACATTTTGACTTTTAGCAAAGAAACTGGCTACTTTTTCTTTGAGTCTTTTTACCCTCACTGCCTAGGCAATTCCTACCTCCTATTCTTATCACACCATCCTCTAAAGGGGTTACCCAACTTGCGAGCAGGGAATAGGGACGCAGACCACTTTGGCTCCTTCCATGCTGAACAGGGATGCAGGGTGAGGCAATTGGAGTACCCCTTCAGTGGGTCTATCTAAAAGACTCCCAAATT
>NW_008341419.1:212340-242267 GCF_000622305.1 Nannospalax galili | reverse complement strand
AAAAGTCAGAACAGGGCAATTTTCAAATGTTCATATGAGAGTCCATTGGAGTTTCTTGACAAGGGCTTCCAAAAGCATCCCTCTATTGGGTTCTTCCTCACTTTTCTTTTGTCTTCCAAGGCTGGACTAGTTGGCTGGGAAGAGTGGCTGGAGGTTTACAGTGCTAGGAGATGATCTTGTTTATCATTATCCTTCTACTGAGGTGGGAGAGAGAACATTTAAGTTGGGTGATATCTCAGATCAGCTTCCCAAGCAACAGATCCTAAGAGGAGGAATGGGTTGTGAGAACAATGTAAGGAAGACCTCCTAGGAGGCTTCCAGGGTGTGGCTGAGGTGATGCAGAAACAGGGAGGGAGCCTAGCTGGGGGGCCATGGCACTCTGTGGTCCCTGACCTCCTGTGGAACTCCAGAGGGTGATGTCCACCTCAGAAGGAGCTGGGCAGCTGGGCTTCCCCTCTGCATGGCTACCACGCACTGGGGGAGGCAGGACATACACTCCCATACACCAGTTACTGTAGGTAGCTAGCTGCAGCACCCACTTGAATCTCTGCAATGGTTCACTGGGGACACCTCACGCTCCACAACTGAGGGGTGAGCTTTGTGAAAAGGCAGTGAGCAAGACAGGATGCAAGGAGAGCAGCAGGACCCCAATGCAGGGGCACCACAGTTCAGTGAGGCAGTGAGGTGCTAACCCAAATCCAATGGGAATCCACTGGTGGATTTTTTCCAGAGTGGCCTGGCTTACACTTTCCATGGTGACTGACATTTCTTGAATCTGAACAATAAAACAAGGGAAACGTGGGCACTTGGTGCCTGGGCAAATTTACAAATGCCTCATCGTAGGCTTTAGCGGTTACTCACCAAAGAAAAAACATGAATATTGAGTTTAAGAACACCAAGGAATTACTGAAACTTTGCGTGTCACAGGAGACACTTGGGTGGTAATCTGAACTTCCTTAGAGCCAGCCAGTTTTCAGTGGACTCACATCTTCCCAAGCATGGATCTACGCGCTAGAATGTTCTCTCTTCCACAGAAAAGTTCCACCTGTGCAATGTCTTCTCTTCTAAGCAGAACCTAGATTTCAAATTTCATATATATTTATGTGTGTATATATATGTATATGTGCATTTATATGTGTGCATTTGCATATGTGTGTATACAGGTCATGAAACTAGAAAAAGAACCATGAGCCAGGAGGAAGAAATCTTTAGGAAGACAATGTGTGTGGTGGTTTGAATGAGAAAGTCTCCCAGAGGCTCTAAGTATTTGGACAGTTTGTGCCCAGTTGGTGGCACTGTTTTGGGAGGCTTTAAGAGGTGTGGCCATGTCAGAGGAAGCACGTCACTCCAGGCAGGCTGTGAGAGTTCTCAAGCCTTGCTGGATCTCCAGTCACTCTGCTCCCTATGCCTGCTTGAAGATGTGAGAGCTCAGCTTCTGCTCCTGCTCCAGCTGCCTCTGCTGCCACCACATCTCCCTGTCATTATTAACTCTCCCCTAGAACCCTAAGCTCATATAAATGCTTCCTTTTATAAGTTACCTTGCTCATGGTGTCTTAGCACAGCAACAGAAAAATAACTAATACAGATAGGAAATCTTTTAAAAATTAACTTTAAAAGTTCATATATGTTTTAATTCCTCCTGTGTAGAGATTACTGGGAGGTAGCCAAGCCCCTGCCACTCAGCCCAGGGACAGCTTACAGAGAAATAGGGAAGGAAGTAATCAAATAAGCCACCACCTGGAGCACGGTGCTGCCCATGGGGTCAGAACCCCTCTTTGTATCTGACCAGGAGCTCACAGTGGAGAGATTAAGGCTGTGGCATGGGAAACCACATTGTCTGGCTGAGGCGATAGCTCTGAGGCTAAAACACTTACCAAGCAAGTGTGAGAACTAAGTTACAATCTCCAGAACCCATGTAAATGCCAGAGGACCATGGCCAGCCTGTAACTCCATCCAGAACCCATGTAAATGCCAGGGGACCACAGCCAGCCTGTAATTCCAGCCTCGGAAGGCAGAGACAGGGGAGCCACAGAGCCAACAGGCTCTCAAGACTGATCACATGGGTGAGCTCTGGGTCTGAGTGACAGACCCTGCCTCAAGTATAAGGTAGGTGACTGATTGAGGCTGATTC
Source organism: Nannospalax galili (assembly GCF_000622305.1). NCBI lineage: Eukaryota > Metazoa > Chordata > Mammalia > Rodentia > Spalacidae > Nannospalax > Nannospalax galili. The sequence goes on along the minus strand of NW_008341419.1, from coordinate 240,136 downwards.
CCATCATCAACCTCAGGCCTCCACATGCACATACACTCATGTGCAAACCTATCCATATACATGGAAAACATGTGCATATACACATACATGTGTACACCACACATACACACAAAAAATGGAGGAAGAAAAGAAAATCACATTTGCCTGGAGAAGTGGGCATCCCTGAACTACCCACCACAGAAGGGCCAGCATCACCAGGCCTGGGCTGTGCTGTAGTCTTCAGGCCACATAATGTTTTTCCTTCAGACCCAGAAGATGGAGGATTCTACCACACGAGCTCCCTCCCTGGGGCCTGGCCCAGAAATGCTACCCAAGTTTACCAGAGATAAATGGAGTATGAGGTCATCCTTCTCTACCTCTAGCTTCTGACCTTGTTTGATTCTCCTTAGACCTTCCAGGCCTTGGGGCAGCAAATCCATGCAAATCACAGTCCTGCCCTTTTGCTCCATGAAAAAGACACACACACACACACACACACACACACACATACACACACACACCAGCACTCTGCTTTAACAGGAGCACCTGGCAAACTGTTCCTGACAAACCAGAGTGTGAGGAATGAAGGAGAAGCAGGCTCAGACTCCGCTCAGGTGTGTGCAGATGTGCTCGGGTATGTGCAGGTGTGTTCGGGTGCACACACCTCCCCTTAGGCTGCTGGAGCTGGGCTACTCATCCATGAGGCTAAGGACTGCCACCCAGCAACAGCAGGGCTCAATGAGGCAGAGAGGGTCTGACTGGTCAGAAGGAGCCTCTTAGGTCAGAATCCATCTGACTGGCTGGTGGTAAGAAGAGGGTTGTAGGTAAATCCCACCAGGATCTTTAGGAAGTAGGGGGTTTGGGTAACTGAAAGGTGTGTGATTCTCCAAGATATAAAAATTAAAGTTAAGTGACAGCAGGTCCTGGCAACCCCATAAACATGAAATGGTGGAAATTCCCACACTCCAACCCCATTTGGAGGTTCTGGAATAAATTTAAAATGTTGTCTAGCTACCAAAAAGTATCCTCTGAGCTCTACACATGCACACTGCGGTGTGCACACGCTCCCAACAGATATCACTGTGCATGCACACACACACACACGCACACACACACAAAGCATTCACACATAGATTAAAAATAAATCTTAAAGAAATAAATAGAAATTTTAGAAAGCAAATGCCATAATCAAACCTACCACTTGTGTACTAGTACAAAATTATTTTAAAACCAAAGTAAGCCAAGCTCACCTCTCATAGCTAAGTGGAACCTTATAACAATAACTTCCTAAGAACCAATAACAGCCTGACCTGGAGATTCTATGGGTTTTCTGTTTTCCTGTTTAATTCTTTTAAAATCCTAATCCCTAATCCCAAATCCCAGACTTCTGTTGAGTTGGAATGCCTAATTTCAGACTACTTAGGCCTCCACAAACAGGAAGAGTGAGCTGGGTCACCTCTGACCCATCTCATAAGGACATAAACAGACCAGTGGGGGAAGGAACTCAGCTCTGAGAGATCTCAGATGCCATCAGCAAGGTATGTTTTCTAGCGTGAACAAGGAACCACGGCCTCACTGCCGTGAGCGACTTCCTAAATGTAGTGGTTCTATAAAACAGACTCCACTACATGATGTGTGGAAAGTAATCTTAGACCTTCCATGTAGACCCTAAGGCTCACTGGCCATTTGCTGTGTTGGTACATGTAGAAATCAACCCATAGTGTCCCTCGATGGAAAATATAAAAAAAAAAAATACCCCACAGCAGCTTCAAATTAAATGAAACAGTAAAAGGAAAAAAAAAGGGGGGGGGGACTGCCCTCAAGGAGGATTGTGGGACCAGTCTCATCTTTTCCACTTTCTTGGTCACAGCATGAATTCAATGACCTGCTCTCCCAGAGACCTGCCCTAACACCTATCAGGCTGCCCTCCCCAGAGGCCCATAGCCATGAGGCTGCCCAAGAGTAAACTGAAACATCTAGAACTGTGAACTGAAATGAATCTTTACTCTTTGTAAGTTAACTGTCATCAGGTATTTCATTATAGCATCACAAAATTGGATAATGTATATGGCAACTCAACATTTAACCTTTTAAGGAATTCCAGACTTTTCTATCTGTACCATCTTACATTATCCCCAATGATGTATGTGGGTTCCAATTTCTCTATAGCCACAAAACACTTGCCTTTTCTAAATTATAATTATTTAGGAAGTGATATCTCAACACAGCTTTGATTTGCATTTAATGGTTACACAGATTCAATGTAGAATTACTTTCAGATTAGGAAATCTCTAGGTTCTGAATCTGAACACAGTAGGTACCACCAACAAGCTAGCGTGTGTAATGAGTAAGACTTTACCAATCTGAACTTAGAGAATGCTCATCTCCTTTGTTTTATGTTGGGATTTCACAAACTATCTTATGTAACTTTCTAAAAAACAATCATAGCTGGGCATGATGGCGCGCACCTTTAATCCCAGCACTCAGGAGGCAGAGGCAGGCAGATCTCTGTGAGTTCAAGGCCAGCTGGGGCTACAGGGAGACCCTGTCTCAAAAAGACCAAAAAAGTAAAAAATAATAGAAATAAAAACAATCGTCAAACCACTCATCAAATCAATTTTTTACCTTTCCCCACATGCAACAGACCCAGGTACTCTCAACGGCAAAACTAGACTGAGCTGCTGAAATAAGAACAGCAGTAATAATAAACAATAGATAATAATGGTAATAATAATAACAGCAACAATAACAGACCATGCCTCATTGGCTATGATTCTCTGACAGAAGGAAGAACAGTAAGAAATTAATTTGAAAAAAACAAACAATAAAAAACAGGGTAGCTGGGCATGGTGGCACACATCTTTAATCTCAACAGAGACAGGCAGATGTCTGTGAGATTGAGGCCAGCTTGGTCCACATCATAAGTTCCAGGCCAGCTGGGGCCACAGGGAGACCTTGTATCAAAAACTATCATAAGAAAAAAAAAAAACAGGGTTACATTTTTTAATCTGCTTTTGTCTCTGACAATTTTATGCGCGTGCACAGCACACCACGATCTTATTTACCCCCTTCTCTCTCGTCCCCGTCCCACTCCTGCTGACCACTTATCCTCAACTGCTTTGTACAGCCTCAGCCTTAGCTGGGGACTCTGTACAGATACCAAGTATGTGGGTCAGAAATATGGCTCAGCAGCTCACAGGGATGCTGTTGAGCTAAGTTCAGTCCCCGGGATCCACATAGTGCGGGGAAGAACTGACTCCCAAACATTGTCCTCTGACCTCCACAGACAAGCAGTGAGAGACACACACAAAGTAAACAAATAAGTGTAATGATAAATAAAGCATTTCCGGTACAAACATGATAAAATTAGAAAGAACCACAAATAAAGGACCATCGCAAAGTCAGAGGGCTTGTACCCTGGGCAGGAGACAACCTACTTACAAGTTTCTATGGTGTTTATAATGCTACACTTTGAGAGATGATTAAGCAAGTCCCACCTTACTTATTTTAAGTGTTTATATAAGTTAGACAAGCTTTCTATTTCCTAATAAGTTTTCTAATAAGAGCAAATTTTTGCCTGTGCTTACTCCTTGATATTTAAATGGGATTTTGCTTTACAAAAGAAATTACTCAAATCCATTCAAAATTGACAATTAGAAGGACAGAATTATTTCCCCCTTTCCTACTTCTTTAAATGGGGACCACAGTGCACATCGTACCAATAAATAGAAGCATTGCTTTCAAAGACCACGAATTCTTCTAAGCGAGTCACCTTTGATAAACACCATCCACTACCACTTTACTAAAATTCACATCTATTGTAAAATCAAAACATCTTTAGCCATCTTGTGAACTCTAAGCAACGCACATACACATACACAAGCACATACACATATGCATACATACACATGCACACACATGTGCACACACATTCACTCTTTTCTTCCATCTCACCATAAATTATCAGCAATGGAAAAGATATCTTCTGGTAGCTCCCCAAAACTTTAATATTACACTGCCTAAAATCCCAGCGAAAGGCAACAAGACAGCCCAGAACAATGCAAGGTCAGAAAAGTTCCCCACCCCACTAACTCTGGTTCCTCCCCCTGGTCGGGTCTTGAAGGAAGTGGAGGCTTGCGATGGGGGCCTCACAGGTCATGTGGCTGATGATCCATCAGCGGAAGTAAATTTTTGCATCACGGGATGTCAGGGAGGGAGGTCTACAGTCTTATGATAAGTATCCTTTTAGCCACCAGCTTTGACCTTTGGGTACCGAGCAGGCCTGCTCTCCCCCATGCTGTGCACCAGGCAGGCAAACATTTTCTTTCCTCCCCATCTTTACCCTCCCACTCGCAGCTTGATCTCCCGAAAGACCAAAGTATTCAGCACCAAATCTTAAATCTTCTTTATTTTGAAATGTTTCTATACATTTGATATTATTTTCAAATAAAATGTTTCCATTATCCAAAAGACACCACATAGTAAGGCAAGCACAGACACACACACACACACACACACACACACACACACACTCCACATACATCACACACCTTACACACACCACACACACACACGTGTGTACATGCATATTCATATTGTTTATTTTCCTAAATACAAAGTCAGCATTGTTCAGACCATAGTCATTAAAAATTCCTGTTTTAAGTCAGATGAATTATTGTGAAGAGGCCCAGTACATAACTCATCCCGAGGATAGGAAGCCTGAGTAACACCGACAAATGATCTGTCAGCACCAAATTTTAAAATTTTTTTAAAGTTTGTTTTGTACGTGTGTGTGTGTGTGTGTCCGTGTGTGCATGTGTGTGTACGTGTGCATGTGTGTGTGTGGTATATACTTGTTGGTGTGGACAGGTACACAAGTGCAGGCCAGAGGTCAACATCAGGTGTCTGTCTTTGGTCACTTCTCTGCCTTTGATTGCTTGAGGCAGGGTTTCTCACTGACCCTGAAGCTCATCAACTTGGCAGGCTGGCTGGCCAGTGAATGGCAGAGATCTGCCTGTGTCCCCCACCAGTGCTGGGGCTACAGGAGCAGTATGCATCACCATGCTCAGCTTTACATGTCAGCTCCGGGGTTCAGACAAGGTCCTCTGCACACACAAGTTCCTTACCGACTGAGTCATCTCCCCAGCCCCAATCTTAAACCACCACCACTGTGTAAGACCACCAGGTCCCGCAGTGTGGACAAGTACTCCCCTAAAAGCTTCATCACCTCAACCCACAGCAGTGTCAGGAGTAGAAGTTTCCAGAGGAGGGCTTAGTGAGAAGTTTTCCCATCACTGGGGCATGACCTTGGAGGGATCTGGAGTCCTCAGCCCCTTCCTGTCCCTTCAGTACCCAGTCACCTAGAGGTGACTGTTTCTATAAAGTGCTGTCATCTTGATGTGCTCCTCCCCATAGACCTAAAAGGGCCAAGCAATGTGGACTGAAGCCTCCACAGCCCTGAGCTAAAGTAAGCCTACTCCCTCTATCAGCCCACCATCTCTCTGAGATGCTTAATTGTCAACTCTACAGGATTTAGAATCACCTAGGAGACAGGCCTCTGGGCATGCCTGGAAGAGAAGTCCCACCGGGAACATGAGCACTGGGGTCCTCCACTGAATAAAAAGGAGAAAGTGAGCTGAGACCAGTGTCCGACTCTCTGCTTCCTGACTGTGGACACAGTGTGACCAGCCAGCTTAGGCTCCTGTCACCATGGCCTCCCTGCCCTGATGGCCTGTACGCTCAAACCTTGAGCCAAAATAACCCTTTCATCCTAAAGTTTCATTTTGTAGGTATTTTGTCACAGCAGTAAGAAAAATCACTAGCACATTCACATATGTCGCTACAAAAACAGAACATTAACATACCAGCTTGCCCGGGACCTGCCAAAGGATGTGAGCTGTGTTTAAGCACATGCTCACTGGGACTCTGAAACCCCACAAGGTGGGGGAAGGTTTGAGCTGGCCCTGTGGTATCAAGAACTCTCTGAAGCTCACACATACCCCACAGACACACACACCCCACAGATATACAGACATACACACACCACACACAGACACACACATATCATATACATACACCATAAACCACATGCACAACACACACAGAAATACACACAGTCCGCACATCACACACCCCATACACACCACACCCTATACACCACACACACACACACATGAATGAATGCATGCACATGTGTACACACCTGCCACACAGCCCAGGTGACTGTGGCAAAGAGATGAGAGGATTTCTCACAGAACAAATGATGCAAGGTTATTTAGACAGTGCTGGACTCTGCCTTGTATGGGGTGCTTTACCTAAGAACCTTTGCATTTAAGGGCACATTACTGTCCTTGAACAAGTCAACTCCATTCTGGGCATGGAGCAGAGCATCCCTCACACTGCAGTATCAAACAGCACTCACGGTAATTCAGGAAAGAGGGGAAGGGAAGTCTGCCTCTCCCCTGGAGTCAGTAAAGGTTTATCTGTGAATCTCTCCTTCCAGGAACCAGAAGGAAGCCAAGCACTTTGCATACAGAAGTCAGCAGGAGACCAACAAGAGAGTGGCGGGTCCTCTGCTGCCCCTACCCAAGCCAGGCCAGCCCAGCAAGCAGAGCCACCACAGTGCATGTAGAGCAGCAGCAGGCTGAAAGCTCCACGCACACCACCTCCACACTGCAATGCAGGCATCACATCATCTACTCCAAAGAATCCCTCTTGCATTCAGCAAAGATCCTTTAGTGGGATCCACACTGTGATAACATATGAACATGACTCTACTGCACAAAGAGGAAAATCGATCACAATTAGCAACCCTCCAGAGTCCATACGTCAAAACTCAATGGAAAGGGCACACAGTAAAAAGAAGCCAGGGGAGGCCCAACAGTAAGACCTGAAAACTTAAAAACCAAGCCAGGTATGCGTCACACCTATAATCTCAACACTCAAGAAGCTGAGGCCCTGGGGGATAGCCTCAGGTTCCAGGTTTGGGCTATGTAAAGTGTTCCAGGCTGGCCTGGACTACACTATAAGACACTATCTATAAAAAAAACAAATTGGGTCACTGAGATGGTACGGTGGGCAAAGAAGCCTGCCACACAGGCCTGACGACCTGAATTTGATCCCTGGAACCCACATGAATGTGGAAGGGAGAACTGATTCTACAAAAGTTGTCCGCTAACTGCCACACACACGCTGTGCATACACATCGTACACATGCACCATGCACATACACAATAAATAAAATTTTAAAAAGTAAAGTAACAGAAAGAAAAAACAAGAATTTATAAACCAAGACAGCAACAAGAACCCCTGGTTGTCACCAGTATGCTCCTGCTACAGAGATGTTTACCTGGTTTACCATAAGATATGGCAAAGATAATCAAATACCATCTTTGGCTACTGTTGCTAGGACCTCTTAAAGATTCCTAAACATACCTGAAAATAAACCACATATAACCGAATATTCTTATATAATACACTGAAATGACGAATCACCTTCCACCAAAAGGCTTTCATTCTAAAGGCGCTGCCTAAAGCTAACTTGGATCTTAGTGTGACCTACAGGCTGTGTTTTCTGGACTCTGCCTCTACTTTGAACTTCCCAGGATGGTTTTGTTCTATCTCAATCTATCCTGCCACAGTGAGACATGACATGGTTTTGTAAATGATAAGGGTAGAGACTTTGGAGCCAAACCACCTGGGTTTGCATCATAGCCCTCTGGCTGGTCACAGCCATCTTAAAATCTCCTTCCCAACACTGGCCAAGTCAGAAGATGCAGCTAAGACATTCACCAACCCAGAATTTCTCAGACTCTTGTGAGACCTTTACTTAGCATGCTTGGATCCTCCTTTTTCTGGGAAAATCTCATTGCTCCAGGCACACATCAGCCTTGAAGCCTCTGGCAGGGGGTGGGGAGGACCTCACTCCTGTGAGTTAGTTTCCCACCAGCATCATCGGTCTTCACCTTAGAACGGCTGACTTTCTCAATGTTGAGCATCTCAGTCCTTCCAATTTCCTTATTGTATGTTCAAAAAGCACACTTGCTGGATGAGCAGAAGTCACTGTTGCAGGTCAACACCCGTATGTTTCCGAAAGTAGAGTGATCAGAACACAGGATGAGCTAGCTCAAGGGTGGTAAGTACGGTAGGCATAGCAACCCATCCTTCTCCCCGCTAACCGCTGACATCGTCATTACCAGAACCCGTTACCTGGCAAGGGAGAAGGATGGTTGGAGACAAAGCCAAAGACATAAAGGTCAGGGTGCTGATGAATGCCCATGGCTGGCTTTGATGACGGAGCGGAGCCGCAGGATGGTGCAGCCTCTGGGCACTGGAAGACACAGGACACAGACTTTCCCAGCACCTTTAGCAAGGAACGCAGCCCCTCTAGCACCTCCATTACAAACTAGCAGGGCTCTTCACAGACTCCTGAAGCACAGGCTAAGATCAAGGACCATGTTATTTTGAGCCACTCCATAACGAAGTCAATTGTTACAGCAGCAATACAAAGCTGATAAAGTGCAGTAAACGCGCAGTTTCTGAAGGCAAGTGACAATGTGGACCGGTCAGCAGCGAGGCTGCCACAGATGTGATGAGAAATTAGGACAGGCTACTTGGCTCCCCCTCCTACCTGAAGAGTCTAAACGCAGGTGCAGGCTGAGTGTCCTGTACCTATATGCTGGGATTGGGGAGGTTTCGGATTCTGTAATATTTGCATATGCACAATGAGAGATTAGGGATGGGACCTAGGTCTGAATTCAAAGTTCATCTCTGTTTTCTATACACCTTCTACACACAGCCTGAAGGTGGTTTTATAGGACACATCTATATAGTAATTCTACGTATGCCTCTGACTACAACTTCACGGAGCTGGGTGTGATGCTTTCTACCTGTGGCACCATCAGCACATAAAAAGTTTAGGCTTTTGGAGCATTTGTGACTTTAGATTTTCTAATTAGGAATGCTCGACTTAGAGTTTCCGCTAATTCCTGGACACAAGATGACTGATTGGTGGGGGACAAGTAAGCCAATGGCCAAAAGCCAGCTTGTTTCCTGAGAATGATGCGTCCCTGTGACTGCTTCCCCTCTATGACAAACACACTTCTCTCTGTCTAGAAGACTACCTTCACATCACTCACAATGCTGTAAGAGAAGATGACAATAAAGGATGCTTCTCCAGGAAGAAAGGGGCAGCTGGGCCAATCAACACGCATTAAGTTCCCCCAGGCTGTGCTTTCAACCTAATGAGTGATGAAACCCAAGGAAGGAGGTCATCAGCGATTTTTTATGTATCTTTGAGAACTTCATACATGTATACAATGAACTATGATCATATCCATCCCCCAATTCTCCCCTCCAACTCTCCCAGGCTCCTCCCCTAATAGTCTCCCTCCCAACTCCCAAAGAAAATGGACTCTCTCAGCCTCATTCAACTGCCTCAGTTAGGGGCGGGGCCTCAAGAGCTCCTCCCCCACCATGCTGCAGTTTTGACTGGCTTGCCCTTGTGTGGGTCTTGCACAGGCAGCCACAGCTGCTGTGAGTTCATGAGTGCAGCTGTCCTGTCCTGTCTGGAAGACAGTATTGCACAGCACTCTTCCCCATCAACAGACTCACATAAAAGGGACAAGGAGACAGCCTGGCACATGCAGTTCTAGTCATGTCTTTCACTTTACATGTCCACATTGGCTCACAGGCAAAACACAGCTCTTGCTATAGGCCAGAACCCCCAATGCTGAAAATTCTGCCTTAGAGAGGATGGGAGCGCCTACCTTACTGCAAGAGACACACACTCTAACTGCCACTGAGCGTCCATCCAGCTGCACTGTGTATAATCATTACAGCATGGATACTTGTTCATTATGGAACTTCAAGAGAGATCTAAATGCTTTTCATCTGAGAACCCATGGAAACTTTATTTTAGATCTGCTACACATAAAGATTTTCATTAAAATTTTAAGAGAAAATATGTTAATTTACAATAAAAAAAAATACTTGAGAAAATGGTGGCACATTGGCAAATAGCTAATCCTTATCTGGAACCACACAGCACAAACAAAGAACTTTTGTAGGACCTGAGAAAAGTCAAGCTGTATTACTGAATACATGTGAATATTTCTCCTCTGTGTGTGTGTGTGTGTTCTGTGTGTGTGTGTGTGTGCACGCACACGCACATCTGCATGATGTTTCTATATATGCACTGAGTGTGCATGGTAGTGTGTGTGTATGATGTTTCTATATACACCTTGTGTGTACATGTTCATATGTGTGTGATTGTATGTGTGCTTGTGTGTACAGGTCAAAGAAAAACCTTGAGTGCCATTCCTCAGGTATCTCCACCTTATTTGTTGAGACAGGGTCTCTCACTGGCTTGGAACTTACCAATCCAGCAAGGCTGACAGGCCAATGAGCCCTGAGGATTCACCTGTCTCCACTGCCCAAGTGCTGGGATTACAAGCATAGAGAGCTACACCCACCTTTTTAACATGGGTTCCAAGGATCAAATTCAAATCCTCATGCTTGTAAGGCAAGCACTTTACCAAGCAGTCCATCTTTCCAGCCCTCTCTTTTACTAGTATTACAGTCACTGGCGATGTCCTCATTGATGCCATCTGCCATCACTTTTGTATAAGAACCTACCTGCCTTACACTCACCTTCAATTTCTTATTTATCTGATTTCTTTTATGTGTATGTATTTGGCCTGCGTGTAAGTGTACCACATACACTCAGTGCATGCAATGCCTGTGGAGGTCAGAAGAGGGCATTGGATCCCCTGGAACTGGAGTTATTCATGATTGTTAGCCACCATGTGGGTGCTGGGAACCAAACCTGGGTTCTCTGTAAGTACAGGTCTTAATCATCTCTCTTGATTAAGCCTTCTTTCTTGCTCCTTACTTTTACTTTTTGAAAGGAAAAATGACATCATTCTGGTAAGTCTTTCCTGACAGGAACTCATTTTTCTGTCTAGATCAGCAAGCAGTTTCTGTGGGGATTTCACTGCTCATGTGACCCTGGCCTCTTATTTGAGTTGCTCTCATCACCACCACCATCATCATCACCATCATCATCATCACCATCATCATCACCATCATCATCACCACCACCACCACCATCATCATCACCACCACCACCATCATCATCACCATCTCCATCATCATCATCATCATCATCACCAGCATCACCATCATCACCATCACCATCACCATCATCACCACCATATCACCACCACCATCATCACCACCATCATCATCATCTCCATCATCACCATCACCACCACCATATCACCACCACCACCATCATCTCACCACGACCATCATCACCACCATCATCATCACTACCACCATCACCACCACCACCATCATCACCACCACCACCACCATCATCATCATCATCACCATCATCACCGTCACCATCACCATTGTCACCACCATCATCACCACCACCATCACCACCACCACCATCACCATGACCATCATCACCACCATCATCACCACCACCATCATCACCACCACCATCACCACCACCACCATCACCATGACCATCATCACCACCACCATCACCACCATCATCATCACTACCATTATCACCATCATCACCACCATCACCACCACCATCATCATCATCATTCCTGACCTTGACCTTCAACCCCAATGTTCAGGCAACTATCATTTAAGTGTCTCTGAATTCTCCACAAATCTGGTAAACCTTTCACCTATGTCCTTATGTGAAGCATGGATAGTAATGATGAGCCCCAAAGGGGTAAAGCCAACTTCTCCCTAGGGTGAGATCAACTCTGAGACCCCCACCCATATCTGGAGGGGACTGCCATCGCACTAATTTTGTCTCCATATCCATGAATCATCACTGTTATGTTTTTTCTAGAATCTCACTGCTGAATTTCCCCAAGAGAGACTATCAAAATGATCAAATATACCATGATAGATCTGTAACTCCATACAGACAGTATTCCATCCATCTTTCCAACTAAGTGGTGCAATTTACCAGCCCAACCAGGTCACCCAACACACCTGTCTGAGGGGATGTACAGGAGTCTCCAGTAATGACTATTTCCCCTTTCTTTCTCATGGAGTAGACTTGATTATCAGTCCAGAGTTTCACCTGGGATGTATGCCAAGAAACACTATTCTAGAATCTGTGAGAGTCCTACTCTCTGTCCTCTGCCTCTCTAGCTAGATCTTCCGGGGGCTCGCCACAGTGGTGCAGTGCTCTCCACTGAAGAGCTCTCTCCAGGTCAGGAAGGCAGCTCCTTTGAAACCTACACCGTCTTTCCCTGGACTTCAGTCTTTCACCACCATTCATTTCCTCAAAGCAGCTTCTCCTTGACCCACAGGGTGTCCTCAACCACTTTTACAGTGGATGAGGAGTTTTATAAACCGTAGCATGAGTGCTTGGCACTGAGTTGGTACTCAAAATAATCTCACTTCTTCCTAACCATACTCCTTCACTAGGAGCTGAAGCAAGCCTTTCACTTTCCTCCACACTCTACGTGTACCTTCCAAAACTGTGGTGCTTGCTGTTTGCATGCATTTTTTGAAAACTGCATTAAGATGCATTTTGGGGGATATTTATCCTTTCTGCCACCTCCATGTCTCTGTACACCATGCCACACGTGTGGTACGGCAGTCTCAGTAAGCATGAATACACATATGTGCACGCAGAGCATATTAACCACAGAGCTGTGAGTTCCTGAGGAAGCAGGATGCCTGTCCCTCCCATGGGCTGAGACCTCACACACTCATTGTGAGAGGGAGAGATGCCCCACAAGGCTCCCGACACCTGGCAACCAGCCAGGCCACTGCACCACGCAGACCAGCCATTCAGAACTCCACCTGGAAAGCCCTCATCCCTCCTAAGCCACTACACCCTGGACAGCAGCATCACAGGGTAACAGGAGAGAGTCAGAATGCAGCCGTACCAGGCTCTGAAATGCACGGTTACCCCTCAGAACAAGCCTCCACCAGTGAGGGAGCCAAGGCACAAGAAAGAAGTTAGAGACCTCCACCAGATCACAGAGCCAGTGAGCTGGACCACCGCAGCTTTCCCGCCACCATTCACTGCGTGTTTTATTTTACTTTATTTTATTTTATTTTATTTATTTTTTATTTATTTATTTTTTTTTTTGGCTTTTTGAGATAGGGTCTCCCTGTAGCCCCATCTATCCTGGAATTCATTGCGTAGACCAGGCTGGCCTTGAACTCACAGAGATCCGCCTGCCTCTGCCTTCCAAGTGCTGGGATTAAAGGCATGTGCCACCACACCCGGCTCACTGTGTGTTTTAAGATTCAAGGACCACACCGCACATTTCTCACTCATGGACTCTTTTCAGACCTGTAACATCTTTGTATCTTAAAGATGAGCTGTGTCAAATTTACTGTTTCTGACAGGAATTTAAATGTAGTTAAGGGTCTCCCTGTAGCCCTATCTGGCCTGGAACTCACGATGTAGACCAGGCTGGCCTTCAACTCACAGGGATCTGCCTGCCTCTGCCTCCTGAGTGCTGGGACTAAAGGTGTGCGCCACCACGTCTGACTCAAAATATATTTTCAACTAGTATGATTCCTAAGGTACCATTGGATAAGACAGTTAAAGAATCTAATTGAGCTCACATGTATCAGTCATTTGTGTCAGGCAATGTGAGATAAGTCAGTAAGAAGCTACCTCCTTAGTCTCCCAAACACCCCTAGGAAAACAAAACAACATGGCTGAGGGTGACTGAGGGTCAGGAGAGTCAACAAATTTGCTAAAGGATATTAAAAAAAAAAAAAGAAGAAGAAGAAGAAGTCTCCCACCAGAGTCCTTAAAAATACATGTTTTAGAGCTGCAGGGATGGTTCAGTCAATACAGTGCACAAGAACCCAAGTTCAACCTCCAGTGCTCATATAAAGGCCCAGTGTGGGGGCTGGAGAGACAGCTCAGCGGTTAACAACACTGTTCATGCAGAAGACCCAGGTTCGAATCCCAGCACCCACATGGCAGCTAACAACTGTCCATAACTCCAGTTCCAGGGAATCCAACAGCCTCTTCTGTCCTCCGTGGGCATTGCATGATACAGGTACACTTAACTACATGCAGGCAATACACACATACACATAAAATAAAAATAATAAAATATTTTTTAAAAAGCCCAGTGTGGGGGCACACACTTGTAATTTCATACTAGGGAGGTAGAAACAGGAGACTCACTGGGACTCACTGACCAAACAGCCCAGACTAATCCATGAGCTCCAGGCCAATCAGAGACTGTGCCTCAAAAACAAGGTAGAGCCAAGCATGGTAGTGGATACCTTTAGTTCCAGCACTCAGAAGGCTGAGGCAGGCAGGTCTCTGTGAGATCGAGGCCATCCTGGTCTACACAGTGAGTTCAGACCAGCTGGGGCTACAGAAGAGATAAAAAAAAAAAAAAAAAAAAAAAAAAAAAAAAAAAAAACCAGAAACCAACATGTATGGGTCCCAAAGAACATCCAACATTGACATCATATGTCCCCCGACATACATATACACCTGTGCACATATGTGCACGTATACAAATGCACACCATGTGCACACACTCACACAAAACACACATTTCACTGTCTTTTTCTTTGAAGAACAGATACTGGACAAAAAGACAAAACTGACATCCCTGTCCTTTGATTTTGAACTGTTGAGATACTTTACCTGCCACTGAATAGCGTCTACATTGTGAGTAAAGCTTAGCACTGGAAAGGTGATCCCAGATGCAATGGAGGGATTAGAAATGAAGAGGGAGGTAGAGGAGCCAACAGCCTGGCCCCAGGTGAGCACTTGCTGGTGTCTCCCCAGAGCTGAAAGGTGGCCGAAGGCAGACCCTTCGCTACGTTGCCAACTTCGACCCCTATAGCTTTGACTGCGGAGCAGCACTATGGCCAGGGCATCAAGCAAGCCTTTCCTGCCACTCTGTAGATCTACATCATCCAAACACACTGACCCTCCTCAGACAGAGGGATCCACAGAGCCTGGTGGGCCCATCTGACACTGCACGTGGACGTCTGTCCCTGGACACCCGGAGCCTGGGCTGCCATGACCAGCCACCAGCCATGCAATCAGATGTTAGCACAGATATGTTAAGGTGAGAAGGTGAGGGAGCAAACACACACACACACACCCTACAGTTTCAGCAATGACCACTGTTGGAATTTGCTAGGGCCCCATAACAGGGCACCATAGGCTAAAGACCCAAACGACAGATAGAAATCCTTGTCTAAGTTCTGGTGTCTTGAAATAGGCGATCCAGTGCCAGCGAGGTTGACGGCTTCTGCCTGGCTCACAGATGGCCAGCCTCTGCCTGTGTCCTTACACAGCCCTTTCTTTGGGCATGTGCATTCCCAATATGTCTTCCTTTGCTCCTGCAGACTACAGTCCCATTGGATCAGGGCCCAACTGAACAACCTCAAGTGATTTAATTACCTCTTTAAAGTCCCTATCTGCAAGGAGGGACAGATACTGGGGTTAGGACTTGAACATGAATTTGACGAATACACAGTATACACACAGACACACAGACACACACACACACACACACACACACACACACAATAAGCAAATAAATGTAATATTTAAAATAAGCCTTAAACTAAATAAATGCAAATAGAAAAGAAGTTAAATAAATCCCAGTCAATTTCCATTTTAAAGGCACCTATAAATATGCTCACACTCCTTTAGTTGGGGGCAGGGGGAACCTATTTGCAGGCATCTGTGTGAACTTTGCAAACCAAGGCAAGAGCCATCTATCTACAGACTCTAACTCCTCCATCAATGACCAGTGCTCCAGCCCAGGACTTGAGGTCCTGCTCAGCCTTCTTTCAAAACTCCAGAAACATTCAAGGAAGTAGAGAGAGAAGAAATTATTACCCCTCCTAGCTTGTCCATCATTCATGCCTCTATCAAATTCATCTTCCTGCCAGCACAAAAAGTTGTTCTCTCACTTACAAACCTCCACTGACCACCCCCTCACTTCCTAGAGAGGTGGCTCAGAGTCACCTCTTAGTCACAGAGAAATTCTGACACCGGCATCTTACCCACCACTCAAAGCATCTCCCTGAGACCACCAAACACAGACCAGCTCTCCTCACTGTGGCCGACAATTTGCTGGTCATTTTATCTCATTTTTTCTCGTTTGCTATTTTCTCCTCCTTCTTCAGTGCTTTTTGTTGGGTTTTGTTTCATTTCATAAGACAAGGTCTTGCTATATACCCCAGGCTAGCCTAGAACTGGCAATCCTCTTGCCTCAGCCTCCCACACTAGGATGACAAACACCCATCACCAGAGCTAGCTCTGTGCCTGCTTTCTCTCAGGAGCAGCTACTTGTCCCCAAGAATCTCCCCATGATCCCAGCCTTCCTTTCCACACACTGAGGTCATCCTTCCCTGGTCCCATCCCATCCCTCAGACACCTACACCACAGGATGGTTAATTTTATGCATCAATTCAATAGGGCCATGAGGTGCTGGGATACAGCACAAATTCCAGGACTGTCTGTGAAGCTGCTTCTTAGTGAGACTAGCTTTGAGTGGGTGGATGTGGCAGACTGGCCTCCACAAGGAAGGTGGGCATCAACCAACCCCCTGAGCCTCAACAGAACAGAATGCATGCGAAGGCATTTACCCACCATCTTCCAATATCACTGAATGAGTCAGAATATCTCATCTTGTCTTCTCCACACCGTGCATGGTCTGAGATTCATACCATCAGTCCCTGAAGGGTCTCAACCCTCCGGACTCACACTGGATCACAGCACCATTGTCCATGGCCACCAGCTTGCCAGTGATGGATTGGTTTCTCGGTGTCCATAATCATGTAAGGCGATCACTCATAATAAACACATAGAGGCACGCACTAAGAGTTCTATTTCTAGGGCTGAGGAGATGGCTCAGTGGGCAAACGTGAGGACCTAAGTTTGAATCCCCAGAGCCCAAGTACAGCCAGACACAGTAGTACTCCTATGGAGAGAAGGAGGCAGACACAAGAGAATCCCTGGAAACTCCTGGGCCAGCTCGCCAGAAGAACACAGCAGGAACAAGAATCTGTCTCAAGCAAGGTGGGATCTGAGGACTAACACCCATGGCTGTCTCTGCCCTCTCCACACATATACAATGCCTGCATTTACATTCACACATGTGCATATATGAACACATATACACCATATACACATACATTTTTTTAATTTTGTATTAATTTTTACAATTTTCATACAATATATTTTACAGCATTTCAATCCCCTCCCTTATCTGCACTGCCCTCCCCCCGCCCCATCCAATTTAATGTACTCTAAGGTTTATAGAGTCTAATTTCTGTCCCCACATGTCCCTCAGTGTGGGTCCATCCAGTGGAACCTGGTTAACCCACCAAGAGTCCCATCTGTGTCAGAGACTGACTCTCTCCCTCCCGGCAGCCGTCATTTGACAATAGCTCCTCAGGTAGGGTTTAAGTTTCTTACTCACTTACCCATGTCCGTGCTGGGATTTTGTCTGATTTGAGTTTGTATCGGACTTGTATGTGCTATCACCATTGCTGTGAGTTCATATGAGTGACTGACCAGCTGTCTGAAAACTACTTCCTTGTGGTCATCCATCAACTCAGTCTCTTACAATCTTTCTACCCCCTCTTCCACAATGATCCCTGAGCCTTGGGAGGCAGAAGTTTGATACAGGTGTCTATTCAGGGATAAGCACTCTGTGGCCTCTTGTTCTCTGCACATTGGCCATTTGTGGGTTTCTGTGTTACCATCTGCTGCATAAGAAAACTTCTCTAATGGGGGTTGGAAGATACATTAATCTATGAGTATAACAATAAGTCATTAGGAGTCAGTTTAATACTGTATCTATTTAGTAGAAAACTAGTATTAGGCTCTCCCCTATGTCTTGTGACTGTCTAGACTCAGGTTCCTAGGCCTGACATCAATGTCGGGTATGGGCTCCATTTTATGAAGTGGACCTTAAATCTGACTAGAAAGTGGTTGGTTACTCCCATAATCTTCGTGCCACTATTGCACTGTGGGCATATGTTGCCAGGCCAGTTGTAGTCCACAGGATTCAGGGCTGGGTAAGTTTTAAAATCCTACATATGCATGTTTCAATTTGAAAATCCAGAGAAGTCAGACCATGGGGTAGGAGAGGCATTAGAATGCAGTGATATAAAGGGGGGAGCTAATAAAGCAGAAGGGTTAAATGGGGTGGGGAATGGGAGGGCAGGACAGAGGAGGGAGAACAGGGAGGGACACCAACACTATAGGCCTTTAGAAAAAGCCATATGGAAACTGACTGCTATAAAAGCTTCTTAAAGTATAAACATGTACATTATAATAAGAGATTGAAAGGAGTTACCTTAGAACAGGGGATATTGCCCCTGCTAGACACCATAGGCTAGCAAAAACAGACATGTAGAGTAGAGGGGCAAAATTATGAATCTTTAAAAAAAGAAATGTGTTACTCAAAGTTAGGCACTAAATGGCTTCACTTAGACCACAAAGGGAATTTTGTAAAATATAAGTCACGGCCAGGCGTGGTGGCACATACCTTTAATCCCAGCATTCGGGAGGCAGAAGCAGGCGGATCTCTATGAGTTCAAGGTCTGTAGACCAGCCTGGTCTACAAAGTGAGTTCCAGGACAGCTGGGGCTACGGGGAGACACACACACACACACACACACACACACACACACACACACATATATATATGTGTGTGTGTGTGTCACATTCAATCTTGTTGTCTAAACTGCATTTTAAAGATAATCACCTCTGGAGCAAAGTTTCAAATTTCCCAAGTTAGCTTTGCAGCTTTTGAGGTAACGTTTCACACCTGTAAAAGCTCTGGGGCCTCTGAGCCTGCTCTCACCGGAGGGGAGACACCTTCATATCTTTGCTCACAGCCAGAGCTGTCTCCCAGAGTCTGAAGCTCCCTTCTGTGTGAAAACGAACTTCCATCAAACCACCTCCATCAAATCGGCTTGGCTGCTAAGAAGGAACACATTTTCTTCCTCACAGGGAAGAGGTGCATGTCGCTTCCTAAAGAGGCACCCTAAATGCTGCATTATCTCTTTTCTGACCACCACTGTACACTCCTTTGGGCTAGTATCCAGCTGAGCGTCCTGAAGGCATCCAGGAAGAAGCCTCCCCATGTGGGGTTACATTCTACACAGTGTGTGGCTCTGAGGATGAACATGTCATCTCATTCTAACCTGTCAAAACCCCCACTTTCCATAAAATGAATACTGTGCTGCCACTGGCCCAGAGCAAGAAAGCCATGGTCTCCAGCCCAGCTGCCACCCCTTCCAGCATCTAGAGGCACACCCACCACGACAGTCTGGGTACAGAGAAACTATATCCCTATCACTTCCTTCTTTTAAAATATATGTTATTACTAATAAATAAATATTTTATTTATTATTTTATGTGTATGAATGTATTGCAGTGCATCTGTGTCATGAAATGTCCACGAAGGTCAGAAGAGGGCATCGAATCCCTTGGAAATGGAGTTATGGATGGTTGATAGCTGACATGTAAGTACTGAGAATTGAAACCAGGTTCTCTGCAAAAACAGCCAGTGCTCTTAACCCCTGGGCCATCTCTCCAGCCCATACTCCCCTCTTGACTACTACCTGGCTTCCTTTCTTCCCTCCTCCCTGTGAAGTTATACCTGTGGGATTCCCCTCCCTGGTCCCCAGCACACATACTCGGCAGCAACAACCTTCTCCTCTGAGTGTCCTATATATTCTTTACCACACTGGAGCCCAGGGTGACACACTGGCTCAGTTTCACTGTTCCTAAGTGCCCACCCCGCACGGATTTGACCAGATCACCTACCATCCTGCTGTTAATGTCTCCCACAGGATCCTGTGTTCAGACATGGTTGTGCAGCTCTGGAAGGTTGTGGAACCTTTTGGAGGTGAATCTAGCTGGAAGAAGTTGGTCCCTGGGGGTATGAGGGCCAGGCTGTGTTAGTTACTTTTCTGCCACTGTGATAAAACACCATGACTAAGGCCATTTATCGAAGGAAGAGTTTATCAGGCTTACAGTTCTAGAGGACTGAAGTCCGTCATGGTGGGAAGGAGTGGTAGGAGGTATACATGATGGCAGGAGGCAGCCAGGGAAGAAAGCAAAAGGAAAAGCAGACAGAGCAAACAGGAAGTAGGACAAGGCTATGAACTTTCAAAGCCCACCCCCATCAAAGCCTTCCTCCAGGAAGGCCACATCTCCTAAGGGCTCCATGACCATCCCCAAATAGCACCACCAACTGACCAAGCATTCAAACACTTGAGCCTATGGTGGAACACTTATTCAAACCACCACACAGGCCTTATGGGTTAAAACCCAGCCATAGCTCTGGCTGGTACCTTTGCATCCTGATCCATCGTGACAAGAGCAATCAGCCTCATGTTCTCATTCCCACCACCACAGAGCCAGTGCTGCCATGATGGACGGTAGCCTTCAAGCCCTGAACCTAAGTAAATCCTCCCTCCCTTGGGTTGTGTCTGGTCAGGTATCTAAGCATAGCAATAAGAAATGTAACTAATACAGTTGTTCATTTCCCA
The DNA here is from genome assembly GCF_000622305.1 of Nannospalax galili. Taxonomy (NCBI): domain Eukaryota; kingdom Metazoa; phylum Chordata; class Mammalia; order Rodentia; family Spalacidae; genus Nannospalax; species Nannospalax galili. The sequence goes on along the minus strand of NW_008341419.1, from coordinate 219,595 downwards.
TAATGCAACTGCTGCTCAAATCCCACCTGAGAACATAAGGAAGGAGTCGAGGCTCAGGGAAGTGGAGGGCTTTTTCCAAGGTCACCATGTTAGAAACGGGTGGAGTTGTGTGCCCAGAGGACCCTACTGGCAGGCTGGGAAGCCCCACATTTTCCTAAACCAACACTTCAAGGAGCCATGTTCCCACCCCTCTAGATGCACTTCCTTCACAAGCAGGATCTTAACAGAATTTCCCAGAGTCACAGCAATGGAACAGCAGCAGTTTCAAAATCTAAATATTTCCACATTCCTGACAGCGTCAGAGTCTTAACATGTCTGAACCCAAAACATTTATACTCTCACATGCCACAGAGTCTCGTTAGCTTAGGATCAGTTCCTAAAGGAAAAGATGTCTTCCTAGTTCCACTTTCTAAAGCTTTCATGTGTTGGGATGTTATATGAATCAATAGCTTTTTCTGTAAAAATGTCTTGTAATGGTTAAAATGTTAGAAAAGAAAAAGTTTTGGTTTGGTTTGGTTTTTTGGAGAGCGGGGAGAGGTGAGACAGGCTCTTGCTACATCACCCAGCCTGGCCTGGTACTATGTAGCTCTTGCTGGACTTAAAATGACAATCCCACTCCCTAGCCTTTTGAGTACCGGGATTTCAGGAACGACATACCATACCTGATGAAAATCTGTTTTATATATCAAAGTTAACAGAGTTTTTCATAAGAAAATATAAAGACAAAAAGGAATTGCTGGCATCTAGGCCAGGCCTGGTACTACTGACCAGGCCAGAGACTGTTCTATAAAGTGGACACTGGTCCTTTTACATTTAACCCCATGAAAATGACTAACTTAGAACAGAAATCATTTCCATGTAATTTTTGTCAACTTAAGTCAAATTATCACTTTCCCCAGGGACATCTGTGTTTTTTTAATACTGTTTGTAAAATAGAAGTATTTGCCTCTTTGTGAAGAGACACCTGGATGAGGCTGGGGATAAGCTTAGTTGAAAATAAGCCTGTCTTGAAAGCCTGAGGGCCTGGGTTCCATCTCCAGCATGGTCTAGATGGCCATGTGCTCCTCCTGGGAACAGCTGCAGAAAGGGCAAGCTGTACGTTTGGGGCAGGAAGGACACAGGGCAGACATCAGGCTATGGTCACTGGCTCTGCCTGAGTCTAGAGGCTTGAATTCTCCATCTCCCTCAGTCCTCCCTAAGGACAGTTATTTAACTGTCACTTGACACAGCCTAGAGTCACCTGAGAAGGGAATCTCAATGAGGGATTTCCCAGATCTGACGGGCCTGTAGGCAGGTCTATGGAGGATTTCCTTGATCGATACTTGGCTAGGAGGGTCCAGCCCACTGTGGGCAGCACCATTCCCTGGGCAGATGGACCTGGGCTGTGTAGGAAAGCTCACTAAGCATCAGACTGTGAGCGTCCCTCCATGGTTTCCACTCCCCACTCCTGCTCGAGTTCCTGGCCTTACATCCCTCCATGGTGGCCTGGAAGTGTTAGCCAAATAAACCCGTGCCACCCTTACCTTGCTTTTGGTCAGACTGGTTTTTATCACAGCAATAGAAACCATATTAGTGAGTGGGATGTGAGTCTAATGGATATCCCTTTCAAGAACCACTGACAAAGTCCCAAAGCAGGGAGCCCAGCCGATCTGAGACTGGGTGGGAGGGAAAGGTCCTCTTTCTGAGTTGATTGAACCTGAACCTAGAAATCACTTGTACCTAAAGAGCAGGGTTGACCCTGTTGTGCCTAGGATGCACAGAGAAAAGACTTACTCCTGGAATTCTGTGACGTTCCTTCAATAAATATTTACACGACACCAGGCTCTGCAAGGTAGGGCACTTAGGGATAAAAAAGCAAATAATCACAACACAGGATTAAGCATAAACCAGCTGAACACAAGTGTGACAGCAAGTTACACAACGGACTGTAAACTAAACATGAGCCAAAAACTTATGTTATTCTAAGAGTCAGTGCATGTCACCAGAGAATCATGGTTCCCATTTTGAGGTTTATGTCTTCATAGAGAGAGTAAACCAAATAAACATGAGGTCCCAGAAACTTAAAGCCATAATTACTGTATGTGGGCTGCAGAGGTAAGCTGTGTATCAGAGGAACAAAACAAATCATTTAACCCTAGAGATTTGCCTACAAGGGGTAAGCCATTAGCTGATTTTTTTAATATTATAATTTTAAAAGAAGTGGGTGGGAATTCTCCTCCCTGTCTGAGCAAAACTTGGTTGTGGAAAAGGTAAATAAAAGTAACCAGTTGAACTAAAACATAAAGACACACAAAAGAAGGAAAGGAGGGGAAATGGGGTGGTTCAGGACCCCACCATCTCCATCCACACCCTAGCTCACTTCATGTTCTGAGAACCACTGGGATCCACCCAGCTGCCCCCAGTGTATTAGTTACTTTTTAGAAGTCACTACAGAGAGAAGGGTTTATTTTACCCATGGTTTGGGAGCAGGGTCCATCATGATGGGAAGGTACAGCGGCGGGAGCATGAGGCAGCCGGTCATACTGCACCCACCATCAGGTACTCAGCTCACTTTCTCATTTTTTTTTTCTTTTGGTTCAGTCAGTCCAGGACCTCAGAGTATGGGATGGTGCCACCCACACTGAAGGTGGGTATTCCCTCCTCAGTTAAGCCTCTCTGGAAATGCCCTGGCAGACAGGCCTGGGGGCATCTCCTAAGTGATTCCAAATTCAATCAAGTTGACAGTGAAGACTAACCGCCACACCCATCCCGAAGCTGGAGTTCATCTGACAGTTGCTGTGTAGGAACAAGATGCCACACAGTACTAGATGATGCCAGATGAAGCACCTGCTCTTCTGGAACTTTCTATTATAATATATTGAACTTCTATTTTTATCTTTGAGTATGTGTGTTCATGTGTGTGGACATGTGTATTTGTGTGTACACAAATGGCGAGAGGCAGTGGTCAGGTGTTTTCCTCAACTGTTCTCCACCTTAGCTTTTGACAGGGCTTCTCACTGATGCTGAAGCTCACGTATTTGACTAATAGGATCTACACCAAGGATCTACCTGATAGGTAAAAAGTTGGTGGAGAACGAGCGAATGGATGATGAGGCACCGAGGCACAGCTAAAACTCCATCAAAATAGGGTTTATTAGCAAAGGAACACATGGGACAGATTCCCTTCCAGGCAGGGAAAATGTCTGCCCGGGTCTTGAGCTGGGGTCTTTGAAAAGGGAGGCCTCTGCTTCCTGTAGAAGGCGGGAAGATGTATTTTTTTTTAAAGTTGGGGGGGAAGGGGAGGGCAGGGCTGGTAAAACCTGTCCTCTTTAAAGGTCAAAGGGGAAGCCTGCTGTGTTGGCCAAAAAGTGGAGAAAAGTCTGCTTCTCTTGACTTCAAAGATCAAGGTGCTTATCAGCTAGGTTCCCTTTTCTCAGGAGCATGAGAAGTCCTTGGGATCCTGTTGGTGAGGGGGCAGGGCTATCTGAACCTTAACACTACCTCTGCCCCCCCACACCCCCCAAGAGCTGGGGTTACTGTTGAACATTACTGCATTCAGTTTTTTAAAATATATTTTATTTATTATTAGACAGAAGAGGCTGTTGGGTTCCCTGGAACTGGAGTTACAGACAAGTTGTTAGCTGCCATGTGGATGCTGGGATTCGAACCTGGGTCTTCTGCAAGAACAATCAGTGTTCTTAACCACTGAGCCATCTCTCCAAATCTAGCTTTTTATGTGGCTGTTGGGGATCCAAACTCAGAAGTGAGCACCCATCCAGGACCCCAGCATATGGGATGATTTTTTTAATATTTTATTTATTATGTTTTATTTTATATGTATGAGTGTATTGCTTGCATGTGTGTAAGTGCAACCATGTTATACAATGCCCGTGGCGGTCAGAAGAAAGTGTTAGAGTCCCTGGAACTGGAGTTATGGACAGTAGTTAGCTGCCATGTAGGTGCTGAGAATCAAACCTGGGTCCTCTGTAAGAGCAGCCAGTGTTCTTTACCACTGAGTCATCTCTCCATCCCCATGGGATAATTTTTTTTTAATAAAAGAATTTTACCCATTGACTCTTGAGCCTGGCTCATCCCACTTCTGCCCTGTGTGCTCCATACAGGAAGGACTTGTGTGGCTGCAGGTTTGGATTTCTCTGAACCCATATAATGGGGTTCAGATTCCAGAGTTCCCTGTGACCCTCATCGACCCCCATAGGCAGATTGAGTAGAAATTACAGAGATCTCAGGGCAGTGTCTACCACTTGATAGTCTCCCGTTCTGTTTCCATGGCACACTAGGGCTAGACACCTTCGTGGTCTCTCAAGATCTCCCACAGGGCTGACCCTCAAGTCCATAGCCACCTCCAGGTGATCACTCAATTTTCTGTCATCCACCAAAGTACTATGTCAGGAAGGCAGAGGAAAGGAATGAATTATAATCATTTCCTCTGGCCAACAAGTATAAAGCACAGTTCTCCATCCTCTAATACTTTCAAGAGAAAAGAGGACAGAACACAGCAGTTGAAAAGTAGGCAATCTTATAGACACTCACCATGCGAGTGTTTAAGGAACTAAACCTGGGGTGACACAGAAATGTCTCCCCCCTCCTCATGGGGCTCCAATGACAACCCACCAAAGTATGATCCTACCAAAGTCTAACTTTGGAACCAATGAGTTTATTGGGCTCACATACAGGGCATGAGTGAGGGATTACTTACAGGAGTGTGGGTGACCCCCTCCCCAAAACCAGCTGAACCACTGGAAATCTCATGCTGGGACCAATGGTGACTTCCCCATAGCTACACAGATGGGGTCACCACTTCAGTTAACCCTCCATAAAACTCTTGCACCTCCAGAGAGGACAGAGCCCCATGCAACTGGGGAAGAATTACATAGAAATAGGAAGTGCAGGAGAGAGCATCTGCAACCTCATGTGAGGGTCCAGCAACCCTCCCACACCCTCATTCAACAAGTCTTAGCTCAGCAGCCACAGCTGTTCTGATGAAGATGGTGGCCATTATACTGGGGGGGGTGCTGTGGAGAGACAGCATTCTACAACAGCTGGAAACATCCCCCTAAGTTCTCTTTTCTCCCTGAGTAGTCTGACGTATTTAACAATTACACGTGTATTTATTTAATCTCCCCCACAAGCAGCTTCAGGGAGGACCTAATAGGTTAGGACCCCAGCATCTGAGGCTGCAAGTTTGAGACCCAGGATCACATTTGACTTTGATAGCATCAGTAAACTTGAGAGTTTTCATAAAAAAGAACTTCAAAATTGACTTCAAGAGGTTAGAAGGTTAAACAACCAGGGCAGTGCTTTGTAACACCAGAACTGGGACCCTAAGGCTAGCTGCAGCCACATCTGACACCCTGGATCCAATTACCCTCAGAATTTTCTAGTCTACAACCAGACTCAGAGCATGGGCATCCAGAGATAAGAACGAGGCTGTGCTGACACAGAGTGGTCAGGGGACACTGTTTCCCTGGGTGGGTGACAGGTCAGCACCGATCTGAGCTGAGTTTTCCAGCTTTTCCTAGACAGACTTGGGTGGAATTGTGTTGGTCTGTCACTGATGCCCTATCTAGGGGTGAGTACATGCTTGTTCCTGTCTCCCCAGGAAAAGACGGCTCAAATTTGAGAACCCCTGGCAAGAAAAGTCAGCAGTAGAGAAAACTGTCTTCTATGGCCCTGCAGTTCTAGAAAGTTAGCACAGGACGTACAGCACAGGGCGTACAGCATGGTCTGGCCCCTCTACTGCTGGAAAGAACAGAAGGTCTGAACTCTCCACTTAGGAGTGGACACAGGTGACTACACCACACTAACTGAGTGTGTCTTATGACCAAGCTCAGATACCTGTCACTTGGCAAATACTCCTGGTGCTCAAAGGCAGGTCACATGTTTCAAAAAGCATTCCTGAAAACCATGAAGATGACATTTAAAGCACAAAGCCCTCACAGAGGTAATCATGCCCACAAATTACCAATCACAGGACTGTGATCAGCTAACCTCATCTCCTCTGCCCACCTAGCAAATGTTTCTGTTCAATTCTTCAAATCAACTGCATGTCACCCCCGTACCGCAGAGGGCTGTTGCACCCACGTGCCACCCACAGACAACAGATGCCTCCCCGGGCCAAGGCCTCTCACAGAGGCACTTCCGCAGAGCCAGGCATTTGAGCATGCATGCTGGCGGGCTTTGGGACATGAAGCTCAGATAATCAGATATTGCTTTGAGATTTTCCAAAATAGACAGCTAACTTCACGGGAAAATCAATGCACAAAAAAATAAAAAGAAAAAGAAAAAAACAATCTTCCTTTTCAAGGCAATCGCCTGTTGTAACCTGCCTGAATTTAGCTGCAGGTTCTTTCAAACATGGAGGGAGAGCACAGGGTATAGCTCAGTGGTACAACGCTCACTCAGCACATGTCATACTGTAGACAGTACTTCAAATATAAATAAGTAAATAAATAAACAAAAACTTAAAAGGGAGTTTTTCAGTCAAGATTATATTTTTTTTTTAAAAAAAAAAAAAGATTCTATTCCTCAATTCAACAACTATAAAGTGAGCCAGGCCTGGTGGCCAATGAAGTTCTTGGGTGGCTGAGACGAGAGGCCAGCCTGTGCTAACATTGATGAGTTCTAGGCTAGCCTGGGCTATCATCCATCTGGGCTACTCTGTCTCAAGAAATATGTAAGGATGGCACGGGTTCCCCAGTACTTTCTTTGCAACCACAGTGAACCTTCAATTATTTCACAATAAATGTGAGGGGCTGGAGAGACAGCTCAACGGGTCAAGGGTTCACTGCTCAAGCAGGAAGACCTGGGTTCAGATCTCTAGAACCCATAAAAAAAAAAACTGAATCAGGGGGCTGGAGAGATGGCTCAGCGGTTAAGAGCACTGGCTGCTCTTGCAGAGGACCCAGGTTCAATTCCCAGCACCCACGTGGCAGCTACAAACAGTCCTTAACTCCAGTTCCAGGGTAATCTGAAGCCCTCTTCTGACCTCCACAGCATTGCATGACACAGGTGCACTCACATACATGCAGGCAATATACTCACACACATAAAATAAAAATAATAAATAAAATATTTTTAAAAACTGAATCAGCTGGGACCCAGTATTGGAGGGGCAGAAACATGTGGATCCCTGAAGTTTTCTAACCTATCAGTTTACTTGACTAGGTGAGCTCTAGGTTCCATGAGAGGCCCTGTCTCAAAAAACAAAGTGGAGAACAATTGAAATAAATACCTGACTTCTACCTCTGGCCATTTA
>NW_008341419.1:200289-212246 GCF_000622305.1 Nannospalax galili | reverse complement strand
ATATTTGTAATAATATATTTATAACATATAGTATACATTTGTATTATGTAGTATATGATGAAATATTTATATTCTTTTCTGTATGTGTACATTACATTCTGTTAAACATACGTACACACATAGAGAAGGCAGAAATCACAAGTACCAGTCTCAGAATTAAACCCACCTGCTCATGTTCCTTAAAGCAGTGCTACCCTGTGCAGCCATGTGGAGATTAAGTGTGTGAGCAGATCCCCCTCTAACCACCATGAGAGGCAACCCCCACCTCCCTTTGTACCCCTGACCTCCAGCCTCCATGCACACCCTCAGCCTCCCTCCTAGGGAGGGAAAGGAAGAACCCTGGGCCCTGCTCAGCTCTACCCTGCCCTGCCCTGTTGTGGGGTTTGGAGGCCTACTGCTGCAGTCTGAGCTCCACTGCAGGCCCAGGCACTGCCCCCAGGGAGGGATCTGTGGGGGGCGGGGGTGCCTCAGCAGTACATCAGCTCTGTCCAGGACTTCAATTACCAGGCCTCCAGGGCTGGCTCTGGCAGACCACACAATGTCCTCCAGCCAAGCTGAGGCACCCTGACCTCCCCCTGATCCCAGTTCTGGTCTCTTCTCTCAGTTCAGAATCTGGGCAGGAAAGAGAAGTCACTATGTTTGGGCCCCTTACTCTCTAGAAAGTGAGTTATGATCTCTGGGATTCCAGGATCCCTTCCACAGGAGCTCCAGGCTGGGGAGGTTTCAATGGACACTCGATACTTGGGTAAGCAGGCTGGGGAAATGATAACATTTGGCAAACGCTGCACTAAAGAATACGCTAGCATCAAATTTCTGGTGATGCTTCCACAGAGATTTTAGCATCGTGAGGAAAGTTAGCTCTGATCGTACCCACAGGAGACAGTTAAAAAGAGAAAACATGAGCTCACAGTCTTGGGATGGAACCCAGGGCCATGTGAAGTAGGCCAGGCCCCAACTCTGAACCGCAGACCCAGCCTTAAGGGCAAAACTTTTCCCTTTTTTTTCAAGGTGTCTTTTTAGTATTTTATTTAGAAACTTCACTTTAAAATTATAAATATTTTCAATGGTGTTTTTACTTAAATGTTGTAACTGTAAGAACCACAGGTTCAGAAAAAAACAGACCCATGTCCCATAAACACAGGCATAATGCAAAGCAGCCCGTGATGAGACAGAGGTTTTTCCAACACAGCGTTGGAAACAATAAAGGAGGAGTTCCAAGCACAGGGTTCAGCCCTGAGACAGTCCAAGGATCACCACTGGGAAAGCAGAAAGATCTGTGTGTCTCTAAGGGACAGCCATTGCAGGCTTCTGCAGAAAGGACTTCTGGGCGGAACTAAGACTGTGGGGCACTGTTATGAAAGAGCTCCCCAGAACATCCTCCACTCAGATGCCCAGACATCCGTGAATCTCTGCAACAGGCCAGTGTCTAGGTGAGCCTGGGGGTAAGTCCTCAGAGGCAGAGTCAATGGTTCTCAGACTGAGCATCCTCACCTGTGACCAAGCAACTGGCTGTGCAAAGAAGTAGGACCATGTCAGTTTAAACATAAGATGGCCCCACACACTCATGAGCTGGAACACTGGATTCCTGGTTGGTGTCACTGTTTAGAAGAGTGTGGGACCTTTAGGAAGTGGGGCCTAGTGGAGGAAATGGGTCACTGCAAGGCTTAGGGTTATAGTCTGGGGCCAGTTCTGACATACTCTCTCTACTTCTTGAGACACAGATGCGGTAAGCAGCCACAGACCAAGCCTCAGCCTCCAGGCTTTCCCCTCCATGATGGACTTTGTCCTCTGAACAATGAGCGAAAATAAACCTCTCTCCCTTCACTTGCTTTTGTAAGGCATTTTGTCATGGTAACAGGAAAACTGATGCACTGCAGAGCGTTTTATAAGGAGCGGGGGAACCCTGAGGATATTAGCTGCTTTTCTCACTGCTGTGACCAAACGCCTGACAAGAAGCAACTTTAAAGGAAGGTCTTATTGTGGCTCCCAGTGTGAGGGTTGAGTCCTCCACGGTGGGATGGCGTGGCTGCAGGAGTCACATGGCATCCGCAGCCGGGAAGCCGAGAGAGATGACCACTGGTGCTCAGCTTGCGTCTCCCTTTTATTCAGTCCAGGACCCCAGCCCTTGGGATGGAGCCAGCCACATTCAGGGCACGTCTTCCCATCTCAGTGAACCCAAATCTAGAAACTCTCCTCACAGACATACACAGAGGTTTGTCTCCAGGGTGATTCTTCACTCTGCCAAGGTGACAGTAACAACTTCTCTGTTAAGACACGCAGAGTACAAACTGTTATTTGAATATTGTTATTTAACGTGCTGCTGTTCTGCTTTAACGAGCACCATCCCTCCTTGTCTTCCAAGCTTGTTCCCTGCATATGGTCCCAATTTCTCGATCCAAATCAACCTTCCATGTGTGGCGGCCTGACTTCATTGTTTAAATCCCAACCCACATGACAGCATTAGGACGTAAGGTCTTTTGGAGATGATCAAGTCATGAGTGCAGAGCCCATATGAATGGATCTAATGTCTTCTAAAAGGGACTTCAGAGACCCAGCCACCCTGTGATGTCACAGAGGGAAAGCGCCAAGAGACCGCCCTCATCAGACACCAAATCTGTGGTCCTCTGACCTTGGACATTTCAACCTCCAGAACTGTGAGAAATCAGTTTGTTTTATAGAGCACCCAGTCTGTGGTGGTTTGACAAGCAGTCCAAAAGGTCCCAAGTGTACCATACTAAGAAACCTACTTCCTCCCTGACGTGTTCCATCACCAACTCAGACCTCTCTGCAAACCCCACACTCACTGCCCACCAACAGCATCATCTGGCTGCAGCAGCTGTGCCCACCCCCCACCCCACCCCCGCTCTTCCCCGTGCCCACTTGGAGGGTAGAAATGGTACCCACCTGCCAGGGACCTGGGCTGACCCTCCTTCCTGCATCTGAACCCTGGGAAATCCTGCTGGCTATATCCAGAGCACCCTGAGTTCTGCTGTTCTCCAGGGGCTGCTCCACCTACCACCACCTGGTTCAACCCACAGCAGATTCCAGCTGCCTCCCGGCCACCCTCCACCAGGCTCAAGCCTAAACCCAACCCAACAGCTAGATGAACCTTTTATTTGTTTGTTTATTTATTTATTTGTGTATTTATTTATTTATTTATTATTTATTTATTATTTATTTATGTCTTTTTGAGATAGGATCTTCCTGTAGCCCTAGCTGGCCTGGCACTCACTTTGTAGACCAGGCTGACCTGAATCTCACAGAGATCTGCCTGCCTCTGCCTCCTGAGGGCTGGGACTAAAGGCGTGCGCCACACCCAGCCAAATGAGCCTTTTAAAATGAAAATTTTACGTTATCTCTCTGCTCAAAATCACAATGAGTCCCAGATGCCTGGTAGCAAGAAGCCTGGTCCTGTAGCCACTACACAGGCCCCACATGGGCCCAGGCCCTTAGCCTCTCCTTGGCTGTTTCCTGTCTTCTCACACTCCCTCTGTTCCTCGCTCTCTAGGCTCCCCATACTCTGGGGTTTGCTCTGGCTGTTCCCTCCACCTGAAAGTCCTGGTTCCACCCTGGTCCCTTCAAGGTTGTTCCTTGTCACTTGACAGAGACCTTGGACGTCACAGCTCGCCTCCTCCTTCAATGCCCTTTTTCTCATCTGCTCCCCAGTGCGTCCATAGTATTTAAGACCTAATACCCATGTGGCCTGGTGTGTGTCTGTGCTCTGAGCCCCTCAGACAGACAGTAGGTGCTTAATAAACACTTAAGCCTTCCCAATCCCCGAGAGAAAAGCATCAGACAAGCTCAGGGTTCTGTTCCACCTCACCCCATGTTTTCCAGAACTGAGATGCTCTGCCAGGAGGGTGAGTGTGACTCACAGGCTGCAAGCAGCGGCCCTTATTTGTGAGTTCCAGAAGGCCTTTCTGCACCAAAATCTCTCCCCTGACAGTTTGCCAGAATGCCTGACATTCCCAGCAGCAGCGTCAGACCTGGGACTGTTGCCTCCAGGGAGGAGGGATGTGGCAAAACCTTCCAGGCCATTACCACCAGGCAGGCGCAGATTGGCCTGCTTGGATAACCTATCCAACTGTGCTAAACATGCAGGGGTGTCGCGACTCATATGGACACACCCCCAGATCCAGGGAGGGAGATGTCCCCGATCGACCACGTAATAAAGGCTGGCATGGCTCCCACAAACCTACTCAGCAGACCCTAAAACAGCTGGGAGAGCCACAGAGGCCATCAGAGAGGAGACCCAACTGGGGAACATAAGAAGGAAAATAAGGGGGACATCTGCAAAGCCACAGGCTACATAACAAAAGACCCACAGAAGACAGGGCATATGGAGTAACTGCACCATTAACGCTTTGAGTGAGTCATAGAAATGAGACCAGATCAGGAAGAGTCCCAGCAAAGGACAAGTGCTGGCTTTGTCCTGCAGAAGAGGTTCAAGGGGAACAGGGTTTCAGGACAATGGTCCATGGGACAGGCAGGTAGAGGAAGCCCAGGAGGGAGGAGGCCTCATTAGCAGGGCCCTAATGAAAACACAGTCCCAGTGAGAATAAGACTGGAGGATGCATGGGAAAGGAATTGATGGGTTAGAATCACCAGGCCAACCACCTAGGGGGCCGCCACAGGAAGTGGGGAGGGTACCACAGTTTGTAGAGTTTGCAGAAGGAAGCAGCCTCTGTGTGGCACAGAGCTGGGAAGAGCTGAGGTGGCCGGAGCATTGTTTGGCAAGCACGGGCTCCACGCACCAAATATAATGCAGGGGGGACACCGGTCAAGCCCCATAATCCAAGCCAAGATCAGGCAGCTTCCAGGGCTGGTGAATACGGCTTGCTGCTGTTGTCATTTTGCAGATCTCGTCAGCCTACCGCACTGCGGAGAGTTCACTGGTGCGGCTTCCCCATCGTGTCCAGAACGCGTTAACTAGCAGCAGGTGTCCTGTCCCTCTGGCTCTTACATTCTTTCCTCCCCCTCTTCTGTGATGTTCCCTGAGCCTTAGGTGTCAAGGTTGCATTGTAGATGGGTCACTCAGGGTTGGGCACACACAGGCACTTGCTCTCTGCATATGACCTGTTGTGAAACTTTGTGATAATCTCCATCTGTTGCAAAAAGAAGTTTCTTTGATGAGTGATAAGAGGTACACTTGTCCATAAATACGTATTCAGAATATAGTAAGAAATTACACTGGTCTAGGAGAGTGACAGAAATAGGTTTTCTCTAGGGTCTGTGACCTCTCCAGCTGTGTGTACATAGCTCATGCATGGTTTCCTACCTAGTGAGTTGACCTTAGTCTAATTAGACAGCTGTTGATTACCCCCAAGGTAAGGATGCCACTCCTGCACCAGTGGAGATAGTTTGCTGAGCTCGTCATTGTTGTGGTTTATGGGCTTTCCAGCTGGTAGGACCATTGATTGGTTTTCTCCCTTGGAAGCTTGCACAGTATTGTCTAATACTATGAGATCTAGTCTTCAGAAAGAAGGCTTCCAGGTCAGATCCAGCTCAATTGTTCCAAGTCCTGTGTCCAAAGTGTGCTGTGTCTTCAGCAATAGGGTTTTACCTTCAAGTTCTGGGAGACAATCAAGGATTGTGCCACTAGCCTGTGTTATTTTGAGAGTCTCTTGGACTGCCCCAGCCAATAACTCAAAGGGAGTTATTGATTTGCCTGACACTGTGATTTTTGTTATATAGGCTCAGCTACACACATGCACTCACATTTACATGTGTGTTTTTCAGTAGGCCTATTCAATACTGCATTTCCCTTGGTTTTTCACACCACCTCAGCATTCTTTAAATACCCACTAAGGGGCTGTCCCGATGACTCATCACGTAAAGGCACTTGCAGCAAAGCCTGATGGCCTGAGCTGATTCCCAGAACCCACAAGACAGAATGAGAGAAGTGACTCCCACAAAAAGTCCTCTGCCCTCAACATGTGCACCGTGATGCATGCACACTGTCAGTCAACAAGTGTCGTGATGAAGAGGCCCACTAAACAGTTTCTGACACTAAGTACAGTTTCCAATGGACACTTTTAGGCCTTTCTTCTCCTGCCATGAAGTACAGTAACCCAGCCACAAGGTCTGAGAAGACCCAGGGACAAGCTCCTGGGCCTGCCCTCCCAGAAAGTGCCCTACCTATAAGGAAAAAGAAACCTTCTCAGTTCTGTCGTTTTGTGGATAGAGACTTTCAGCATTGCAGGATCATCTCTGACACAACACTGTGAATCTACTTAACACCATTGAACTGTACACTTGAAAATTATGTTTTACTCATGCATAATCATACATGCCATTAATCCCAGCACTTGGGAGGCAGAGGCAGGAGAATCAAGAGTTCCAGCCAGCCTGGGCTACACAGCAAGACTGTGTCTCAAAACAAAACATACATATTATGTATACATTTTATGACAATAAAAAATTATTCTCTTCCTGTCAATTTTTTGTTTGTTTTTCTGAGACAGGGTCTTCCTGTAGCCCCAGCTGGCCTGGAACTTGCTATATAGACCAGGCTGGCCTCGATCTCACAGAGACTTGCCTGTCTCTGCCTCCTGAGTGCTGAGATTAAAGGTGTATGTTTGCCACCATGCTGGTTTCCTGCTAATTTTTTAAAATCTCATTCTCCTAGGACGGCTGATTGAAACTATCAAGAAAACACCTGTCTTTGTATTTGCTGATTCCTGCCTCCTGCTGCGACTTAACCACTTCAGTGAATGAGCAATACGTGCAGAGCTCCAGGCTGCATTTGCATTGGAGAATACCACATTAAATAGGTAAGGGCTATTGGTATGGTGTGTGTGTGTGTGTGTGTGTGTGTGTGTGTGTGTGTGTACGGGAATATAATATGTGTGCATGTGTGTGCAATATGTGAGTGGTGTGTGTAAGGTGTGTAGTTTGTATATGTGTGGTATGTGTGGTGTGTGTGATATGTGTGTGGTGTGTGTGTAGTATGGATGCATGGTCGTGTGTGTGTACAGTATATGTGTATGTGTACGGTGTGTGGCTGTATGTGTATGTGTATGTTTGAACATCGCTTGCACCTGGTAAGCATTCACTAGACATTGCTGAATTGGAACTGGTTGACAGAGTAAAGGATGCAAACACAGTGACTACAGCTGAAGAGTGCTTTCTGCACAGTGAAGACAAATGTCCTCTGCTGTCCTCGGGCATGACACTGTAGAGCGTGTCTACACCAGGGGAACAAAAGGATTTTTTTTGTAAAGTCTGTTTCCTTTTTAAAAAACATATGAAACATGGTGGATGAAATTTGGCAGATGATTTCTCTGAAGCATCCGCTAAGAGGCCTGAGAGCCCAGTGGCTGGATCCGAGCTTCTGATCCCTGGGAGAAGCACGCGCACAGCTCTGCAGCTGGTGGCCCTGCTAGAGTGTGTGTCAGCACAGGACGGAGACACTGTGACATTCATCTTCTCTGTCAACTTGACTAGATCATGGGTCACCTTGGAAAACACCTCTGGGCATGTCTGAGAGAGAGTTGCTAGATTAGTTAACTGTGGCAGCGCCATCCCATGGGCTGGGAATCCAGGCTAAAGGAGTGGGAGAAAGCCAAGTACAGTTTTCATCTCTGTCTCCTGCAAGAAAGCAGCTGCCTCAGGCTCCGCCGCCATGCCTCCCCACCGTGACGGACTCCACCTTCTCTGTCAACTTGACTAGATCATGGGTCACCTTGGAAAACACCTCTGGGCATGTCTGAGAGAGAGTTGCTAGATTAGTTAACTGTGGCAGCGCCATCCCATGGGCTGGGAATCCAGGCTAAAGGAGTGGGAGAAAGCCAAGTACAGCTTTCATCTCTGTCTCCTGACTGTGGGTGCAAGAAAGCAGCTGCCTCAGGCTCCGCCGCCATGCCTCCCCACTATGACGGACTCCACTCTCAAACCCTGAGCCAAAATAAACCCTTCCTTTACCACATTGCTTCTTGTCAGGTATTTTGTGCAAGGAGAAAACTAAGCTACACAGATAACAAAGTCAAACCAGGCTAACCATCACAGGCAGGTCAGAGAGGCTCAGACTGGGGCTAGGTAGCCTTGGGGCCCAGGAGAGAAGAAAGAAGCAGAAAGAAATAGCAGCACAGGCCACATGACGGCGTCTTCCGTTCTCCAGAATAGGTCCAGAGGAACCATGGGAACTAACAAAGGCAGAGCTCAGTGCCCTGCTCTGAAGAACCTGAGACTCACAGGCCCATAAAGCTTGTCCTGCCCTGGCTTCTGTTAGTCCAGGCAACTGCCTGTTGAAACCGCAGGTCAGGAGCTCCTAAAGGAACAACCGTGAAGTGGGCTACAGAGTGACATGCGGATGAAGGAGAGACTCAGCCTTCTTAGCCATATCTGTTCCTTTTCCCGCCTTCACATTATTTGTTCTGATTTCATTACATCTTCCTGGCTCACATCTAAGCTGGGCCCCTCAGTGGGCACCCAAGGGAAATAGACCCTAACCCATGTCTAATCTAAGTGAGCAGTTTGCATCCAAAATGTCCACCCACCAGCTCATGGTCTAACCTGGTTCCCCAGGTGCTAGTGCTATTTGGGGATGCTGTGGAGCCTTTAGGAGGGGGAGCCTGCCTGGCAGAAGTAGGTCACTAGGTATGGACCCTGCTGTAGCCGGGCTGAGGTTCCAGCCCTCTCTGTTTCTTGGTCTCCAGTGATGTTGGATCCTCTCCCATACTCCATTGCCATGATGGAGAGAAATCGCTCTGAAACCATGAGTTGAAATAAACGTGAAGATAAGTTGTTTCTGTGAAGTGTTTCGGTCACAGTACAAAAATAACTAGGCAGGAAGACGGATCCAGGAGGAAATGCTAGAGGGACATTGTTCGGGCCCCGGGAACCGCATCGAGATTAGAGGAGGCTGGTTGCTCAAAGCCATTGTGGCTTCAGGAAGTGTGTGCTCCCAAGTCACGTGACCAAGTTCCTACTTCAACTATTTCAACTGGCTTCTGAACCGTGAGGAAGCTACAGAATTCGTCTCCGCTTCAGTTTCCAAATTTGTAACAAGCAGGGGAAAGTGCCTACATTATAACTCGGTTCCAGATCAAAACATTAAAAACTTGGAATAGAATTCACAGCCATGGTGACAGCATGCACAAGTCCTATGTAAACTCAAACCAGAAAAATATCCCAGGATAGACATGGGGAAGTGGGTAAGAAATCCCAACCCAACTGAAGGAACTTTTGGCAGCTAATGGCTGTTGGGAGGGGGAGAGACCATGACCTACAGGGATGAGACTCTTGGTGGGCCCAGTGGATGGACCCACACTGAAGGACATTTGGAGACACAAATCAGACACCACAGACCATATTATATACATGGACATTAAGAGCTGAAGCAATGGCTCAGCAGTTAAGAACACTTGCTGTTCTTCCAGAGGACCAAGGTTTAATTCCCAACACCCACATGGCAGCTATCATCCCTAATCCCAGTTCTAGGGGATCCAACACCCTCTTTTGGCCTCTGTGGGCATTGCATGCACGTGGTACACTTATATACACACAGGCAAAACACTCCTACATAAAAAATAAAAATAATAAATATTTTTCTAAAA
This sequence comes from Nannospalax galili, assembly GCF_000622305.1. Lineage (NCBI taxonomy): Eukaryota > Metazoa > Chordata > Mammalia > Rodentia > Spalacidae > Nannospalax > Nannospalax galili. The sequence goes on along the minus strand of NW_008341419.1, from coordinate 202,689 downwards.
AGAGTACATTAAGTTGGCTCATCCCCCTCTGTCCCCCCGGGCAATCATGCTCTCTGCCTCTGTGCAGGGTGGGGAGGGAAACAAAGCACAGTCAAACTATATTGTATAAAAATCGCAAAAATTCAATTAAAATTTTCAATTAAGAAAACTTGAGGGTCTGGAGAGATGGCTCAGCAGCTACAAGTACTGGCTGCTCTTGCAGAAGACCCAGGTTTGATTCCCAGCACCCACATAGTGGCTAACGACCATCCATAACTCCAGTTCCAGGGGATCCGATGCCCTCTTCTGACCTCCACGGGCATTGCACAACACAGGTGCACTAACATACATGCAGGTAATATACTCATACAGATAAAATAAAAATAACAAAATATAATAAATAAAATATTTTTCTCATGCCTTTAATCCCAGCCCTTGGGAGGCAGAGGCAGGCGGATCTCTTTGAGTTCAAGGCCAGCCTGGTCTACATAGTGAGTTCCAGGACAGCTGGGGCTACAGGGAGACCCTCTCTCAAAAAAGACCAAAAAAAAAAAAACAAAAACAAAAAACTTGAAACAATATCTGATACATAGGAATTATACCTTTTCCTTCCTTTTTGACTTTTTTTTCTCAAATACTCAAATTTTTGTTTCAAAATATACTTTTCAGAACAACAGAAGGGGCCCTGGATTTTCCATAAACCCTAGGGTACTGAACAATTTCCTAGGAGAACATGAGGTTTTCATTAATAATTTGTCCTTGTATATTTACACCCTCTTCTTGGACTGACCTTGTGATCCATGGCAGGGAGCTGAGGAAGACACCCAGGCCAGCCAGCCACCTGTGGGCCTGACACACAGAGATAACACTGACTTCTACTGCCTCATGAGCTGAGCTAACCTAAATATTATATGTTTTATGGATGCCTTTTAAAGTGTCATGTTACTTCCTCCTCATTGAAACACGACTATTAAGCCCATCAGTCCTGGGGAGTGATGTGGTATGGCCTCTGTGCAGGGAACATAGCAGTTTCTAGGTCTCATAGTTTTATTATAAGATTCATGACACATAATTGGGGCCAAGATGGTAGAGATGCACCTTGGGGATGTTACTGGTGTTTGGGGTTGGGGTCTGGTGTTTCCAGGTTCTTGGCCTCTGATCCAAAATATTGAAAATAAAGGCTCGCGTGGATTTGAAAAAGTAGCAAGACAGCCTTATTCAGAGTGAAATGACAGCACAGGTTAGAGAGGGATACACTGTCAAGATTGGGAGCAGGTCATTTGAGAGTACTCTAGATCCTGATTATTGTTTGAGGCTTCCTCTTACAGGGTTCAAGAGGAGGAGGAGTTTGGTTGTTAAGGGGTGTACCAAGAGCAGTTCTCTATTTTGGTTGACAGATTAGGTCATATAATCATTTTCCGAATGCACAAGGCCCTTCCCATAATGCATCTGATTTTAATCACAGGCATGCAAACTTATACATCAGCATAAGGCGGTAAATAGGGGGTTTTCCCTAAAACTTGACTCAAGAACACAATTTTGCTTTATTGTGCATGACCCCAAAACCAGTTCAGGCCGACTCAGCCCTCACCTTCTTCATACTTCATATACACTAGGAATATATTGGAATAGAAACTAAATTTATTTGTTGCTAGGAGAAGAGAAACATCCCACTGTCTAGAGGGGGATGTGCCTATAGTCCAGAATAGGTGGGGGTTTGAGGTTGCTAGGTGCATTGTTCAGAGGGATGTGTGCACATCAAACATCAAGTAAAGGAGTTTCTAGGGGGGGTGGGGTGCATTACCCAGTCTAAGCACAGCCCCAGGTTACTGAACTATATCCTGTGCTTGCCTGCCTCAGGAGAGATGGTCTCAGCCTCTCCTCTGTGTCACGTGGACTTCTTTCTCAGTCCATTGATTCAAGCGATCTTGTAGAACTCGGTTTATACCCTTTAGCCAATGCCTCCCACTCATCCCCCTCCATTCCCCCGGGCAATCATGCTCTCTGCCTCCGTGCATTAAGATGTTTTAAGCTCCATATATAAGCAAGATCATGCAGTGTCATCTTTCTGTGCCTGGCTTATGTCATGAGCATAACGTCCTTCAGGTTCATCTACCCTGTCAGAAATGAGATTTCTCTCTATCTTATATACCACATTGTCCTTATCCATTCAGCCATTACTAGAGACTAAGGTTGTTTCTAAATCTAGGCTATGGCAACCAGCATATAGCATGTTAGCAACACTGTACTGTACATGTGAACTTTGCCAAAAGAAACCTTAAGCATCCTTACTGCATGCATACACACACACACACACACACACACACAAATATGCTAATATGCTACCCGTGTGGGTAACAGATGTGTTAATTACCTTGATTATGGCAGTCAGCTCATAATGATGTCAAAGCATCTCATTGT
>NW_008341419.1:166425-200258 GCF_000622305.1 Nannospalax galili | reverse complement strand
TATATATATATATATATATATATATATATATTTGAACATGTATATTTGCCAATTATGTCTCAATAAAACTGGCAAAAAATAAAGGCTATCAATCAACTACACAATCAAGAAAAACTGAATTGCTGGCCAATCTTCTGTGCTCAGCAATTTTATAACACACATGATTTGTCAAGTTTTCTTGGGTTTTTTTCCATTTTAAATACCATTTTCATATATAAATTGACTATTTACCTAGAAAATGAATAGGGAATTGAAAAAATCATGAGTCTATCTTGGTTTTTATCCTCAGGTACAACAATTTTTGATCACACATTTTAATAAAGAAAATGGGAAAACAAATTCAACTTTAAATTCAAATCATAACCCAATATATTTATCTAAAATGCAAACACGTACCAAGGAAACTACAGCAGTACAGAGGCCAACAGAAAGCGGGTATCAGCTCACCAAGAGATCACAAGATGTGGGGCCTGGTTTTCCCTCTCCAGTCCAGCCCCTCCCTATGGGTGACACTGACTGCTTATTGGGACCATCACTGGTAATTAATGGACAGATATGGAATATTTTCGTTCTTGGTTTAAAAAATTTAAATTCCTGGGGGCTGGAGAGATGCTCAGGAGTTAAGAGAACTGGCTGCTCTTGCAGAGGACCCAGGTTTGATTCCCAGCACCCACATAGCAGCTAACAACCATGCGTAACTCCAGGTCCAGGGGATCTGACGCCCTTTTCTGAACTCCACAGGCATTGCACGACACAGGTTTCCTTACACGCATGCAGACAACACACTCATAAATAAAAATAATAAATAAAAAATATTTTTCTAAAAAAATCTAAATCCCTAGAAGTCTTTTGCTTAATTCCACAGCCTCCTTACCAAAATCCAGAAGGCAGAATCCACTTTTTTAAGATTCATTTTTATCATATTTTATTTATGTGTATGAGGATGTGCATGTCTGTGCAGGTGCCTATGGAGGCCACAAGAGGGCATCAGATCCCCTGGAGCTGGAGTTCCAGGAGGTTGTGAGTCACCCAACATGGTTGCTGACAACTGAACTCAAGTCCTCTAGAAGAGTTCTAAGTGCTCTTAACAACTGAGCCATCTCTCCAGACCCCACAATTTGCTTTGATTGCATTACAGGATGCTTTCTGTTTATCTTCTCCATCCCAATCTGCTGCATTCTAAGTTGGTAGCAAAGGGGATATCCAAGAAACAGAAAGCAATATCAAGTAGAGATCTGTTACTATACCAGAGACCCAGAGACCAGCCTTACAGAGCATCTTTCTTCCTTATTTAACCTGATTTGAGCAATGGAGTAGATCTCAACAGTCACTGAATAAAGCAAATCAGTCCTGCTATCTGGGGTTCACTTCCTAATTAAAGATGACTGTCTAGGAATGAATGAAAAGTCACACAGAGCCCAGTCTCCCGGACGCTTCAACTTAAGTGTCTGTTTCTTCCCCTTTTCACTGAAGGTCTTAAATCTCTGCACCATTTTTTTTTTTCCTGAGTGTTTAGTGTTGACAAAAAAGGTCAGTCTGCAAACCCCAGAGAATTCCACTGTCTTTTTATTTATCTACCTAAGGAACATAGTCTGCATCCTTGCCTACACTGGAATACTTGAATCATATCTGCTGGAACATAAGCCATGCAGAAATTGAAGAAGAAAAGAAAATACATATGCAATCTAAGATCAATCCAATGCGAAGAAGGCCATCAGTCAGCCCCAATTTTGGTAAGGTCTAGAATACACAGGCTACACTAAAATAGACTAAAGTCACAAGTGCAGCTTGGGACCACAGTCCAGCGCAGGACCTGTGGGACCAGCCAACAGTGCCAATTCCTGCTGGGTGTAGTGCTTCTAATTCAACCCCATGCCCAAGAGAGGTGTCCAGGAACACATGCCTCTTGAGATGGGGCGCTGTGTGTAACACAGTGACAGAAGGGAGGCCCAAGCACTTGCCCAGTAACTGCTCTTGTCCTCTCCTGCAACTTTTTATCTTTTGTCCAGGCAGTGAAATCTTTATTTCCTACTTAAGAACCTCAGGGCCGGGGACATGACTCCATCAGTAAACTGCTTATCACACAAGCATGAGGACCTGAGTTTGGATTCCCAGCATACAGGTAAAAAGTCATACACTGTGGTACTGGAGAGGCAGAAACAGGAGGATCCCTGCGGCTTGCTGGCCAGCTAGTCTAGCCAAATCATTGAGTTCCAGGTTTAGTGACAGACCTCATCCTAGTTAGCTTTAACTGCCAACTTGACTCAGCCTAGGAACTCGGAGGAGAGCCCCGGTGGAGGAATTTCCTAAATCAGATTGGCCTGTGGGTGTGTCTGTGGGGAACTGTCGACTATTAATTGATGAAGGAGGGCTCGGCCCACTACGGATGGCACCCTCTGCAGACAGGTTGGTCCTGGGCCGCATAAGAGAGCTGGCTAAGTGGGAGCCTGTGAGTGAGCTGGAGAGCTAGTCAGCCAGCAGCACTTCTGGACCTTGGCTCCGGTCTGCCTTGAGTTCCTCCAAATTCCCTCAACAACAAATTGTGACCTGGAGGTGTAGGATGAAATAAACCCTTTCCTCCCCAAGTGTTCTATGACATGAACAGAATGAAACTAGGAAAAAATTATGTCTCAAAAAATAAGGTAGCACATGACTGAGAAAGACAACCACCATCAACCTGTGGCCTCTACATGTGTACTCATATGTGCACACACACATACATGAACACATACACATGTACCACATAAGCATGCACACTTACATGAACACATACACATATAGACCATATGCCACCAGACACCACACACACACACACACACACACACACACACACACACACACATACACAAAGAATCAAGTCTTTCCTGAAGCAGGTGATTGGTGACAGAATGACTTAGCACAAAAGTTCACATTTCTAGCAGACAGTTACTAGGGTTAGGAAAATCAGATGCTGACACAGAATTAGAAACAGCGTAGCCCCTGTATTTTGTTCCAAGTCCTCTTAGCCTGCACGCACTGCTGACGAGAAACTATTTTCATAGGAAAAAAAACTACAAGTCCACATTTCTGGTTTGAAAAACAAAGGCAGGCGAAAAGGCTCACAGTTTACACATGAGGGGGAGGAGCGATGATGGAAATGAAGACCAGGGGGCCTGTGGCTTAAACACACCCCCTCCACCCCCGTGAAACGCTCCCGGAGCGAGATTTCCCAGACCTGCAATGGCACTCAGGCTGCGATGGAAAATATGTGAAGTAGGATGCAGCTTAAATGTCAAACTAAAAGGCCAGTCCCTTCTGTTGAAGGAAGACACTGTCAAATCTAGATTGTATTCTCCCTCTCAAAAATCCAGGACCATGAAAGCCACTGGGAACACAAAGTAATAGCCAGGATCCCAGAGGCTGTGCGCCCCCACCCCACTTTTTCTGGGAGAGTTTCTAAGTCCAATTCAGCCTGAGACTCAAGCCTCGGCAGAGAAAGCAAAACCATTCTGACAGAGTCCAGGGGGACCTGGGTTCCTCGGGGCTCACGCTGCCCCTCCTGCCTGGCATGCCAGGCTTCAAGGTCACCTGCAAGCTGACATGCTTGCCTCGTTCTACAGATGCCTCTGGCTGAACCAGGCTGAGCTGAGCGGTGAGTGACCAATTGATGCCATCTTGCTTCTTGCCTGGTCTCTGTCCTTGCTCCAGCCGGGGAGCAACCCGTGCAAATGACTACAGACAGCGATTTCCACAGCCTCTGAGATGCACTGAGTGGCCCTTGCAGATAGACTCCAGAGCTTAGCTCCACACCAGGGCCCCCTGGGCTAATGGGCTAGGCTCCAGTTGCTCATGGGCACTTTCTGGAGTGAGAAGTGGGGTTTCAACCGTCCTGGTATCTGTCAGCTGAAGTCCATCATCAGCTATTCATTTCCCCTAGTGCTTCTTGGTCACAGGGCACTTTCAGGCATGATCCTGGTGAAGAGATCTACTTTCCATATACACAGGAGGATGGATCTTCTGTGACCTCCACACTGTCCCTGTCAGAACAGTGCTGCACAGCCCCGCAGCTGCTGTCGCCCAGGATCTCAGGTGCCATAGCCTTTGCTGCTTTTGTGTGACAGTTTTTAAGTCCAATGAGATCCTAGAGATCCCGATGAAATCCTTGTGGAGCCCAAGTTGGTCTTACACAACTCCGGGCCTCACAGTGGAGACCAAGGCTTCCCTTAGCAAGACAGAAATGATTAAAGTTTGTCTTACATACCCTTGGTGTGTCCTCTGCCTTGACAGTCTCTAAAACTGTGAGGTAAAAAAATACTGAAAAAAAGAGCTTTGCTACAAGTATGATGGAGTTTTTCTCAGCATATTTTTTAAATTTTTCTTTATTATTGAGAATTTCATAATTCAGAACTAGAGCCTGAAGAAGATCCTTAATCTCTCTGAGCCACTGAAGTCTCAATAGACAGGATAGCATTTACTGCAGGACATTTTTGGAATTTAGCACCAAGCAAGGCTCCAGGAAGCAGCTGGTAGACAACTTAAGAGCACTTGATAATGGTGTTTGAGAAGATCAGATCAACAAAGGGTTTGTCAAGCTGGAGAGACTTGATATCAAGCACTATCTACTAAGCATCTTCCCATTCAAATATTGTATCGATAAACACCAGGTAGGTATGGTCACCCTTACTGACGCCCCCCCAAAGAAGATATGGCCTTTGATCCTAAAGATGTAATTACTTAGTAGATACGCTGTCAGTTTGTCCATGTGACAAAATACCTGAGCTTCAGAAGTTCAGAGGGTTGAGTTTGTGGTCAGGTGGCCCCTCTAGGTTGGGCGAGGGGAATGTGTAAGGAGCAAAGAAACTTACCTCAGGAAGCAGAGAGGACAGGAGGTCACAGACAAGAAATATTCTTCAAGGCCTGCACCCCCCCCACCCCGCACCACCTCCTAATAGCATATTCAGCCATGAACTCAAGAATGGCTTCACACACTGATGAAATCAGAGCCCTCATACTGCTCAATAGCGCCACCAGCTGGGGACTAAGCCCTTAACACATGACCCTCTGGGGCTATTTTATAGCCAAACCACATCAGTAGACTAGTAATAAACAGAACCTATTTTTAAAACATGTAAGAGACCAGGCATATGGATACAGGCCTGTAATCACAGCACTCAGGAGGATGAAGCAGGACAATTACAAGTTTGGGGCCAGCCATGCAGCAAGACTCTGTCTCAAACTAAGCAAATAAATAATGTGTTTGTCAGCCTTAACTGTCAATATGAGAGGAGTCAGTCTTGACTGAGTAACAGCCTAGACCAGAATGGCCTGTGACATGTCTTTGGGGAACTGTCTTGACTGATGATTGATGTGGGAGGGCCCAGCCCACTGTGGACAGCACCATCCCTAGGCAGGTGGTCCTGGGCTGGATCAAAAAGCTAGCTGAGCATAAACCAGCAAGTGAGCCAGCAAGCAGAGCTCCTTCACGGTTTCTACCTTTGCGCCCATGCTTAAATCCCTGCCCCGATTTTCCGCAAGGACAGGCTGAGATTAAGACGAAATAAACCCTTTCCTCCTCTAGGTTACTTTTGGTCAGGGTGTTTGATCACAGCAAAAGAAATGAAATGAGAGCGCAACATAAGTAAAAAATTAAAACACACAAGAGCAAAGCCAGGCGTGGTATTTGAAGCTGCTTCATAGAGGAAGTCATTGCACAGCTGGACTACAGACAAGCCCCTATAGACGCTACACATCAAGTGTATTTTTCCCACAGGGAGCCTGTATGCAGCAAGTTCTCCCAAATGCACCTACGCTCCATGCTCATTTTCTGTCTTCGTTAGGTTCCCCTTTCCAGGAACACTCCATGTGAACAACCAGACATGTTTACCCAGGGACACAGCGTGGAATCAGATAAGGGGTGAGGTAGGTTTACCTCAGAGCTGAGGGTCCTGTGCTCCAAATGCCCAGGGCTCCTCTGCCCCATGGCTTCTGCACACCCTTCATTGCACCTCTTAGATAAGCCTACTCAGGTGCTTAAGGGCCTCAATGGACTGCAGTGTGAGGAAAACCCAGCACAGGTGTGGTCCTTAGTACTGATGGTCTGGTAACAGGTTCTAGATTGACCCAGGACACAAAGTTCTGGGTATGTCTGTGAGGAACTTTTGAGATTGGGTTAACTGAGGTGGAAAGCCCTGTCCTACCTGTAGGTGGCACCATCCCATCGGCTGGGGCCCCAGAACCAATAGAGAGAAAGCAAGCTGCACACCAGCAGCCACCTCTCTGTTTCCTGACTGTGGACATGATGTGACCAGTTCCTGAAGCTGCACCTTCCCCACCATGACGGACTGAACCGTGAACCGTGAGCCCACACAAACCTTTCATCCTTCCAGTTCTGGCGTTTTGTCACAGCAACAAGACGAGGAACTAATCCAACAGACGATCTGTGAACTGTCTCAACTGGGCACTCAACTGCCACTGACTTCACCCAGTGAAACTACTGTGGAGGTGGACAGCTTCTGCAATGTGATGGCAATTGAGAAAGTTGCAACAGGGAACACTCTTAAGAGACAGGCATGGAGGAGGTGAGCAGGAGTCTGGCCATATGATACCTTGCTTAATTATCACATGTACCTTTTCCTTAATTGTCACCTATGGGCTGTTTTGCCTTTTGGCTGCATTTCCCCACACATGAGTGTAAAAGCCCCCCAAAACTTGAACAAGGGTGTCAAGTCCCACTAGCATCAAATTATTAAACTTCCCCTCCTCACCTGACTTCGGCTGTTGGTCTCTGATTTTTCTGTAACATTTCTGTTACAGTGAGAACAAGTCACCGTACCCTCATTGGTAATAGAGGCTGCCGCTCCTGGACCCTGTAGCCCCCTCGGCCCCTAGAACAGAGAAGTGTGCACCCCTTGAAGAATTTCCTCTGGGGTCTCCTTCCAGGAGGCCAGAGAGCACTGCATAGCCCCTGAAGGAGCTTCCCATCAGGTGAAACGAGACAGAGTCCCAGAATGGACGTCCAGACCAGGTAATGGGCCCCAGGTTAGACAGGTGAAAGCCGGCGAGGGTTGATTCCCCCCGCAGGAGGCTACATACAAAGTCTTGATGTGATTCCAAGATGGCACTGGACTCCAGTCAGGAATGAAGGGGACCACAGCTAAACCTCGATGTGATTCTGAGGTGCCGGCCCCATTTAAGGTAAAACAGGAATCAGGCAGCAAACCAGGCCCATTTTAGGCAGAACAGGAATTTAGTGGGAATAACTAGGGAGCTGTCTTAAACTCAGAATGAGTGTGCTTGAATGTGAGAGTGAAAGTGATGGCTCCATGGCTCTGCGAGGCCACAGAATCTGCCCGGGCCTCACCCTGGGGTTCGGCTGAGGTCATGTGACCTAAATGGGAACTCACCTTCGGGTGACTGAGCACGGGGATTATACGTGTGGCCCTAAGGTAAGACCTCTTACATCACCGAGAGGTGGCCGGCCAGGAAAGCATCTGAATGAGGGAAACTAACACTCTCTACCCCCTCCTATGTACACATTACATACAGCCCAGGCACATATAAAATTTCAGATGGGTTCCTCCCAGTCCAGGTGTCAGACCCAGGCTATCCTCCAGGTGATGTTGGACAACTTTAAACTAGGCTATGCAGGAAATTATGGCATTAAGATAAAACCCTCCAAGTTAAAACTTAATGTGAAGTTGAGTGACCTGATATCAGGCCATATTGAGTAGGAATACCTGAGTCTGAGTGGAGGCTACCTGAACCCTAAAACCGAGCCTCATACTTACCAGAAGAGGAGAGAGAACTGCCCCATAGCTACAAGGAGATTATGGAGGAAGTGTTCTCCTCCTATCCAGAGTTTAAAGATGAGTGTCTATATGCAAAGGGCCATCCTAATCAAACTCCTTGATTTTTATGTTTTGGGTGCACCTAGTTTTAGTGAAATTATGTCATGTGTGTCTGTGATAATTATTTTCCATGCGTTTGGGATGTCACATAATTTTGTCAAGCTATATCTCATGTGTTGAGATCTCACATAATTCTGTCATGTGTGTCTGTGATCACTGTCTTCATATGTTTCTGTCAAAACAAACTGGCCACTTCAGTTATTTTTTTCATTCGTTTACTGTGCACAAAATTGTTGGTTTTATTTTTGCATTATTTGGGCATGCCTAATTAAAATACAAGTACAGATTTATAAATATGGCTATTTTGATAGTACATTCAAAGGCCTTATAAACTTGGGTACCCTAAACATCTTTAAATTTATTAGACAGTGTCTCTAGGTCTACTATGTGTTTCACAAAACTTTTAAGTGCTATTTGTTTATACAAAACAGTATCTGAAGCCAACCGAGTGTGGTGGCGCACACCTTTAATCCCAGGACTCGCAAGGCAGAGGTAGGCAGATCTCTGTGTGTTCAAGGCCAGCCTGGTCTACATAGTGAGTTCCAGGACAGCTGGGGCTACAGGAAGACCCTGTCTCAAAAGGAAAAAAAAAAAACCAGCATCTGAGCTGATTGTCTGAGGACCTTATTTATTACATACCTTTTGGTTTGTGTTTGTTTTCATAGCGTTTGTTTTAAAGTTTCTCTTCGGTTTGCTTGCTTTGGAAGTATTTTGGTTTTGACATTCTCCATCTGGCTTGTGTAGCTTTCAGACCTCTACAGGCCTGAAACTGGTTTGAGAAAATTAAACTCCAGCTGGTTATAAGTTTGATTTAATATGTTAAGTCATCTTCGGAGCTGGAGATGAATTCTGGGACTGGTCTTCCTGTGTCATCCTTTTGGCCTTGTCCTTTGTTCTGTTTCCTGCAGCACTGCTCTGTGTGCAGCAGATGTGGCCTGTTTGGGGGAGGGGCACATTTCATCCCTGGAAACTCTGCCGGCTTAGATGTGGCTCTGCACTTTTCTCTCTTGGAGCAACTCTTGCCTTTAACTCTCCTGTTTAAGTCTGCATTGAACTGCCTTTATACTAGCTACTGATAAAACTCCCATCAGCTATTGAAACCAGGCATCTTAGTTTGGCTTGAATGGAGGTCTCTCATACCTGGAAGTGCTCTGCCAGGCTCCTAGAGATGGAGCGGTGCTTTTGTTTCTCTGGCTAGAGGACACCTGAGTTAGGCACACAACTTCTTCTGGGGTACCTTGTAAGAACTGATCCCCAAGATGGCCTGAGCCAGTCTCTTGCCTCCAGAACAGCCTGAGACAAAATGGGACAACTACAATATGTTTAGAATAACTACGTAATAGACATTATTACGTTTATCTTGTAGCTTTTATTCATACACTTGACAACCTCTAGACATCTCTGAGAATTAGCTCATAACTGTTCACTACAGTGTGTCTTCTTAGACTCTGGCAGTGATATGATTTTGTGTTTATTTCCTTAACAATGTCTCCCCACACACACACACTTTTTCCTCATAGGAAGCAAAAGACCCCCCTGAGCCTGCGCTGTGCTGTCACAGACCGCCAGCTCTGCAGAACTGGCATGCTGGCTCCTGACCCTGTGTGCTGAGTCTTGTGATTTCACTGTCATCCTTTCTAAGCTCCTGCCGATTCTACAGGAAAGAGTTAACTGTAGACAGCTGTCATTGAATCATACTCATGAAAACTGTTTTCTTATACTCCATGCTTATGGTATTGTTGATCTTAAATGGTCTTTAATAATAGATTGATTCTGTATGGCCTTATTAAGACTAAATACTTCTTGTTGTCCCATTCTTTACCCCCTTCCATGGAATTGTCTTTAATGAAAACTGTTTAAGCATTACCTTGTTTTAATCATGCTGTAACTTTTGGCTATGGTTAGTTTTAAGTACAAAGGAAATATAGAAATCTGTTTTCCATCACTTGTTGAGTTTGAAACCAGTCAGAAATAGCTACTGTCTTAAAATGTAAACAATATTTCTGAAAATGCTTTCTTCAAGTGAAAGTCCTTATACCAGTGCATATGGCTTTGTTCAGCACAGCCATTTTTGAGATAAGCATCCCGTGTGTGTGTGTGTGTGTGTGTGTGTGTGTGTGTGTATGTATGTAAAGTATTGCTGGGTTTTAAGAGTTTCTTTTGTATACATCTGATCAGAATTTCATCAAGGTAATTGGTCTTGGTTTTGAAACTGGTTTGTCGTGACATTGTGTCTAACCACAGTATTTATTGTATGAGATTGTTGCGAATGTGTAGACTTATGTTTAATACTAATGGAACAATTATTAAATAATAATTTACTAGATATCAAATTGACTTGTAAGTAAGTTCTCTTGTAAACCGAAATTGTTAAATTACAACATGGTTCCTATTAAGAATATAAATTAACTTTAAGGAATGACTGTTTCTGCTCCAGGGTACAATTTATCTCTGTGTTTAGATATGTTGTATATAAAATGAACATTTTCCAAGTCTATGTAAAACATCTCTAAACATTTAAAGGAGACTTGGGCATTTAAAACCTGCTTCAAAGCTTAAAAGAGCATCTCAAAGTTTATATAGTATAATAATATATTTAAGAAAATTGATTTATCTCCATATGTGAGGTGAAATATTAATCATTTGGTAAATTTGTTTATAAATGTTATTAAAAGAGTTTACCAAAGTCTGAGCAGGGCTCTAGCACAGTTTTCCTTAAGTGACTGTGTGAGAGGCTGGGTGCTAGCTGCTTCTCTTTACCTTGTGTTTATACGCCTTTGATGGACCACTCTTTGAACTGCACGAAGTAAAAGATTTTAACGGTTTTGTGTTTGCTATAAGGTCTGCCTGGAAACTTAAAGCAAGGTGTGTACATGGGTAATGTTAACTCATTATGTTATCTTAATATATGCAGTTTGAATTCCACGTTCTTTTAATAAGATCATGCTACACAGCACTCTTCTGAGTCAAAGAATTACCATCTTCATGACTTCAGCTGTGCCTACTTACAAATGGTCATCACAGCTGGGCTTGCTGACACTTATATTCCTTCATTAAAGGGGAGACAAGCAGGGTCGCTGGACCCTCACCTGAGTATCCAGCCATTCTTCCCAGCCAGCTGTATGTAATTCTGCCGTAATTTCAAATGGTCTCCTGAACTTAAAAGGTACTATAGTAGTAAAAGATTTATATATAAAAATTAAAATAGAATATTTCCAGGATGGAAGGGATAATGAAATTCATTTTAAGCAGATTTATTAAAGGTCTGAACAGGTTTATGGCGATACAGAGTTGTTCATTTTCAGCCCACTCCTGGCTTGTACTACACACACTGGGTTAGAGATTTGGATTAAATAGATGCAGACGAGAATTGGGTTACCTATGGCCACTGAAAGATGTCTTTTATGTTTCTCTGTATTATGCAGATGTTACGCTTGGCACTTTTCTTTTGCCCATAACAAGACTGATTTGGCTCAAGAAAAACTAGGTCTACCTCCTTGAACCAGGCATATGAGATCTAGAAAAACAGTTTCAGTGAAGCTTGGTCTGAATTCTGATTAGTTTACTTCCTGTCTATATGATGCCTCCTTTCTTTCTGAAAACTGTAAATTGGGGTATGGGAAACTGGAAAGGAAAGGAGACAGCTTCTATTTGTAATAGAACAGCCTTCATTTGAGATAGACTTAAGAAATTCTTGTTTTAAGGTCCCTTTCCTGGGCTGTGCCTAGTTAACCTGTGATGGTAAATCTTTTCCAGTCAATGTTTGAGAACATTTGGGTTTTGTCCAAGCTTTATCTATATATTACACAGTAATTAAAGGTACCAGGCTGGTGCAATTGACCTTCTTGGATGGTTAATAACCATACTTAAAAGCCCATACTAATCTGGTCCAAGGGACTTAAGGGACAGTTTTGTTCCTTTCCCTGAAAGATGGACTATGTCCCAGGGGGCTATGGGAATCTCTTGATATGTCCGGTAGCTGTGATGAGACTGTCCCATAACCAGCCTGTCTTTTGGAAGCCCTCACCAAGAAATTCTAATGGACATTTAAAATTCACCCTATTCTGACTTCTGGTTCCCTGCCTGTAATGTATGCCTAACTACTCTTGCCTTTACTTCTCCTTCACAGGCACCAGTCAAGGTCATTCTTTTCTCTACCTATACTTTTGAGTCTTTCAGGGAGACCCACTGAAGAGGCACTCCATTTGCCATACCACACCCTGCGTCCTTGTTCAGCATGAAAGAAGTCAGATGGGTCTGCATCCCTATTCCCAGTGATAAATTGGATTACCTCTTCAGAAAAAAATAATAATAAAAATAAAAATAAAAATTAGACAGTTTTAAAGTGAAGACCCTAAAAGAAAAATGACCAGTGTCTTTCTCAACTGAAAGCTGGAAAATTCCCTGGGTCTGCCAGTGAGCTTATCTCTAAGACTAAAAATGCCTGAACCATAAAAAGGAGGTATTCATACTGTTTTTATGTAAATCAAACCTGCAAGAGCTAGAAAAATTCAAGGCAGCTACTAGAGAAAATAAAGGCCTAAAAAGAGGGAAATGAGTCTTTCTGAAAAATACCTAGAAATCTCCCTGGCTAGCCGTACCAACAGAACCAGTCGTGATGGTTCTATCAGCTTTCCTGTTAAAATCTTGGATAATAAACTCACTAAATTTATCAAAAACAAGTAGAGACCCTCAAATGCCAGGTAATAGTCAAAAATATCTTAAAGTTCCTCTTAAATAATATAAGGGATTATGTCAATAAGAGGAGGGGATATTGTGGGGGTGGAAAGCTTTGCAATGTGATGGTAATTGAGAACTTTGGAACAAGGAACTCTTAGAGACAGGTATGGGCCAGGTGAGTAGGAGTCTCCCCATCCCGACCCCTGTGGTTGCCCAGGATGGAAGTCTTTGTTTTTCAAAGGTTTCACATTCCTGTGACCTTTGTGGCCATATGATACTTTGCTTAATTATCACATGTACCTTTTACTTAATTGTCACCTATGGGCTGTTTTGCCTTTTGGCTGCATTTCCCCACACATGAGTGTAAAAGGCCCCCAAAACTTGAACAAGGGGTCTGAGTCCTTTTATTCGTGGAGTCAGTCCTGCTAGCCTCAAATTATTAAACTTCCTCTCCTCACGTGACCGGCTGTTGGTCTCTGATTTTTCCCTAACAAAACAACCCGCTCTCTGGCCACTCATACGCTAGGTCCACCACACTCAGGCCCTAACTTCACTCCTAGGTACTCTCCTCCAACCCAGGTGTAGCTAAATTTTACTTCTGGGAGGTTCTTGCAGCTTCTGGCCCTTCCCACCTTCCTTATGACAACCCAAGGTATGAATTCTCTAAAACCGCAGTTTGGAAAGTCCTAGCGAATTTAAAGGGCGCGGCGGGGGGGGGGGGGTTTACTTAACAAAGGTGTGGGCACGTGAGGGCTTTCTTCTACATTTTTGGCCCAAGATGGCGATAGCCACCCCTCTCTCCAGCTCACCAGTCTAGCTTGCCAGGAGGGGGACAAGTCCATACAGCACCAGGGCTAAGCACCTCCTCAGCACCCATGGTCCTGAACACACCCACCCAGTCTTTCTGTAAATGGCCAGTTACTTGGGCCTCACCCAGGGTCACCTGGACTCCCTTTTGCAGCCCTCTGGGCTGTCCTCGATCTCCCGCTTTCTTTCTGGGCAGTTCTGTACTGTGAATGAACCCTTAGCCCTGTACCTTCATTGTGACATTTCCTTCCTCAGGAGCTCTCTCACAGAACACCACATTACAGGCAGCTAAAGTCACATAAAATGCCAAATGTCTAAAGGATCCTTTGGGAGCCCCCACCTAAGGTCTTAGCTTCTGACAGTCCCTCCACTCAAATGACCCTACAGAGCCACACTGTCCAATATGGTAGCCACTAGCCACACACAGCTTTTTAAATTATTAAAATGAAATGAAATTAAAACCTTAGTTTCTTGACAGTGCCAGGTGCATTTCAAGTGCTTAGTAGCCACAAAGGGCTCCTATCACCACAGGGATCCAGGCAGGACAGCGGTAATAGGCCCTGACAGGCACCTGTGTGCAGTCACTCTTGCTGTAGGAATGCCAGGCTCTACACGCAAAGGGGGCAATGCTGAGACCAGGACTTACGGAGGAAGTCTTATGGAGGAAGCGGGCTTTGAAGTAGGCTTAGCAATCCTAAAACTGTAACCTGAGCTCAAATCCCCAGCATCCACATAAGCACAGCAGAGCCACACATACCTGTAACCTCAGAGCAGGTGTGGGGTCGGGGGACAGGACTGGATGGGGCTTGCTGGCTGCCAGTCAGAAAACCAGGAGCCCCAGGTTCACTGAGAGGCCCTGTCTCAAGGGACTAAGGTCGAGAGTGATGGAACAGGACACCACACATCCTCCTGTGTCCTTGCGGTTTACACAAGCACATGCCTGCACACACAGGCACACATGCCCCCACCTTCCCCCCCACACACACACACACACACACACACACACACACACACACACACTAAAGGGCTCAAAAAGAACATCTGGATAACGAAAAATGCTCACTTCCATTTTAAGCCCACTCCTGGGGAACTGGAAGGACTCGCTCCTTGCTTCTGTCCCAGCTTCTAGCCATGAGGCCTGACATCAAGGCTGTGCTTTCAGCCTCCCAGGCATCTTTTGGTAGCAATATTGTGCCCAGGGGTCACCATGTAAGACAGCACAGGTCTGGGATTTGAGGGCGGGGCCATGAGTCAAGAACTTGCAGAACAGGTCTTAGAAACCCTAGAGCTGGTGGATTCTTGAATCCAGATTACCAGGAACTTGGGGATGGCACCCTCCTCCTCCTAATGGTGAGTTGTTGTCTATGGGACATTTGGGGCAGTACACATGAGAATGTGTCCATCCATCACATGGAATCCAGAAACAGCCTACCCAGTGGTGACAATCACGTTACCACAGCTGCCAAATTCTCTAGACATTCACAGAGCCCCTCAGCCCAGCAGGTAACTGGGGTGAGCAATCCCAGATATCTTTCTATGCAGTCTCATTTCCAAGGCAGATTTTCAGAGTGAACTGTTCAATTCAACCTCTATTAATATCCACTTCCAGAATAGTAACACTCCCCCATCAACCCAAACTTATCCAACATAAATATTATGTGAAGACTTGTCCAAAAATAAATGTATGCAATTAAACGCAAGTACATAATCTTCACTTAACTAGCTTAATTTATTACAAAATGACTAGATTTTTGTGATGCACATGAGACAGTGTTCTCGCACCCACAGTAACTGTGGCACGGTAGGCTATCAGACTTCAACCTCACGTGGACCTTCTTTCTCAACCATGGGTCTAACTCTTCAAATACTTGCCCACGTAAAATGTTTTTCTGCAAACTTTCTGCAACTGGAAATTTTTCCACATTTAAAAATCAAGTCCCACATAGTATCAACCCTTACCTCTATGCCTATAGATCAGTGCATCTCTAGTCCTCTTCTGAGAAGCCTCTTTTTGTGCAGTGGACAGTTAATAGGAAGACAACTGCCAAAGTGAAGAGAGTCTGTCTGTGCAGTGCTCAGTCATAAATGGGACATCTACATCACACCCCCTGCAAGGCTCAGGGATCATAGAGGAAGAGGGGGTGGAAAGAATGTTAAGAACCACATATTGGAGAAGACTAGGGAGAAACAGTGTCTCTGGACATGACGTGGCCTTTGCACATATAACTCACAGCAGCTGTGGTTGCCCACGCACACAAGACTTGTACAAGATCAAGCCAGTCAACATTCTAACACGGACAGGAGAGGGCCATACCAGACCTCACCCCACCCCCAGCTGAGGTGCCTTGGCAATTTGATGGCTACTAGGGGGAGCTGGTTTTCTTCAGAGATGTGGCCCCTACTTGGTGGTCCCTGATCCAGTGGATGGCCCACTCTGTATCCATATGGCAGCAATAATTGCCTTCAGTAGACTATTTATTAAAAGACAAAGTTGGGGGGAGAGGTGGGGAGGGACCCAGGAGGGGCTGGAGGGAAAGTGGAGGTGAATATATCAAAATACATTTTATACATGTATGAAATTCACAAAGACTTACAAGATCTTTTTAAAAAATCAAGTCACAGACTGTCATGCAAAGATCAGAGAGGGCAGTTAGCCTTGCATAACCAGCACACAGGACACCTCCATATATCAGAGCAGACAGTGCTGAATGCACCCATGTGGGCATGGCACTTCCACAGCTGACCTGCTGACCTGTGTTTGCTGTCACTGTGTCACAATGCCACAGACAGGACAGCTTACACAATGCACACCTAATCTGCTGGCATTCTGAAGCCAAGTCTGAAATGGGTCTGTAGGGCTGCGTTCCTTCTGAAAATGACAGGGGATAGCTGGGGTGTGTGGCCTCATTCCAGAAGTGCGGTGTCTTCAAAGTGCTCTCGCCTCTGCTTCCTCGGTCTCCCCTGGCTCCTGCACTCATCCCTCCTCATAGAATGGCCTTTGTGATTATATCAGGTCCATGTAATCCAGATAACCCTCCCATCTCAAGATGCTTCACATAATCACATCCTCAAAGCCCTTTTACCACGTGATGTGATGCATCTGTGGTTTCTGCAGAAGAAAACCATTGACTTCTTTGTGGCCATTATTCTATCTCACCAAGCATATCAATTCATCTCTTCAGGCTATCTGACTAACTGCCTAAGACTAATCCTCTCAGTCTGGAGAGATGGCTCTTGCAGAGGACCTGAGTTCAGGTCCCAGAACCCACATCAGGAAGCTCACAACCATCTGTAACTCCTGCTCCAGGGTTTCTGACTCCCTCTTCTGGCCTCCTTGGCCACTGCACTCATATGCACATACCTACACACAGACACACACAGAGACACATAAAAATTTTTTTAAATGTTATTTATTATTTTATTTTATGTGCAAAGTGTATTGCCTGCATGTATAAAAGTGCACCACATGTTGTACAATGCCTCAGAGGTCAGAAGAAGGCATCGGATTCCCCTGGAACTGGAGTTACATGTGGTACTGGGAATCAAATCCAAGTCCTCTGCAAAAGCAGCCAGTGTTCTTAACTGCTGAGTCATCTCTCCAGCCCCAATTTTTAAATCTTTTAAAAAAGAATAATCATACCAGAGATGACTGAAAAAAAATTCTACACTCCGCCATCTGAAGTTTCATACTCACCCTGTACAACAGCATTCCGACAGCTGGTGGGGGGTTGCACTGGGATTAGCTAAAATAGGAATGTGAGCAATTTTCCTAACTCATTTATAGACTATTGACCGTTTCATACGTATTAATGAAATAGCATGTAATTATATTTGC
This sequence comes from Nannospalax galili, assembly GCF_000622305.1. Taxonomy (NCBI): domain Eukaryota; kingdom Metazoa; phylum Chordata; class Mammalia; order Rodentia; family Spalacidae; genus Nannospalax; species Nannospalax galili. The sequence continues at coordinate 183,050 of NW_008341419.1, read as the reverse complement.
TAAAAGTGATGTCCCCTCAGAAATGTTGGGGACATGAGGGGTCATATGAAATTAAGATACACTTCAATTCAATTCACTCTCAGTAAATTATTTCTTAAAACTCATGGGAATTTTGTTTATTTTTCATAGACTCACTGTGCCTCATAGACAAAGCCAAGTGAGCACCAGACTGAGCAAAATTAGGAACTTTCACTATTAAATGAACTTAAAAAGAATAAAACCAAATATGGAAAAAATGCATATTCTTTTTTTAACATTTATTCATTTATTGTGGGGTGGGGGGCTTATGCCATAACGCTGGTGTAGACAACTTGTGGGAATCATGTCTCCCTGTGGACTCTCGGGACTGAACCCAGGTCTTCAGGCTTGCTCAGTTGCGCATCTGCGATGTTCTGTTACAAACACACACAACGAGCCAAGGTGTTCTACAATATAGAACAGACACCATCTGATTTCTGAGTCCCAAACTTAATCTTTTGCCAATGTAATACAAAGCACAGAATGATAAATTGTTGATCAGTCACCTTGGAACAGGCCTGTGCATCATCAGGGTCTGTGTTTGTTTTGTCTCACGTGACAACAGGAGCTTGAGATAAGTTCTAAAGCGCACTGATTCCAGAGTCTATCCTCCAGGTATCTAAGATACATTATATCCTTGCTAAATGAACATATTTATGGCCTAGAAGGGAAGGAAGAAAAACTATTAGCTTCTCATCTCTGACCAGGCATTTAGATTCATGAGTGGTAGACTGTGGTAGAGGCTAGACCTCACCCAACGCTCTTTGTTATGCATGCACAAGGGCTGTGAGCCCACAAATGCAAACATGCCTGGCGTGGACAGCAGGTGCATCTTTACAGATGACTGGTCCCAGACAACTTGGGATTAGGAGAAAGGGCGCATCCTATTCTATGTCTTCTGTTTTGATTAATTTCTAGGACCGCTGAGGCCACATTTCACTTCTAAATTTGAACATGCTAATGGGCATGGTCCTCAGCTACACAAAACACTATCAAGTGGACAGCACATGTTCTGGTGTCTTACCCCAGCATCGCATAAAAATAATGGCAATGAATGCTCTTTCTAAGGTATTCTGGGATGTTTTCTTTCATCCACATAACAAGGATGAGGTGGGAAAGTCTCACAGAACCAGGAGGGTGCATTAGCTGCTTTTCTTATTGCTGCACCAAATTATATGGCAAGCTACAACTTAAGAATGATTTCCTTTGGTTTGTGGTTAGAGGGGCTACGGCACATCACGGTGGGGAAGGCACAGAGGCAGGAGTGTGAGGCAGCAGGTCAAATTGTGTCTGCACTCAGGAAGCAGAGAGAGATGAGTGCTGGGGTTCACCGGCTTCATCCATTTCTCCTCTTTATTCAGTCTGGGACCCATTCAGAGTGGATCTTCCCTCCACAGTAATTCTTTCTGGAAACACTCTCACAGGAATGTGTGCAGAAGTGTCTCCCAGGTGATTCCAAATCCAGTCAAGTTGGCAATGCTGAGCCACACAGATTTCCTCCAACTTTTATGAAGGATCACTTTAAAGGACATCCAAGCCCCCTGTAGACAGAGAAAGGTGAAGACCAGCATCTCAGATGAGAGCGTGTGGCCAAAAAGATCCAGCAACTTCCATTCCTTGCACTTGGTTTCTGGCAAGATGCACAAGCACTGTTTACTGCTTATTGACAGCTCTGTGGGCTGTTTAAAAAAATGTATCTTGGTGATTTGGCATCAGGAATGAGGCTACCTCCACAAATGGTCCTCGATGAATCATCACTCATCAGACTCCTCGCACTTTGCGTCTCCTTTCAAACACAAGCATTTACATTTTATCCTGACTTTGCTAGACTACAGCATCAGATGATTCATCAAGGGGAGGTGACCAGGTTAAAGGAGAAGGGTACCAGGTGGGGAAAGGGGGTCGGGGAGAGAAAGAGGAGGGGAGAGGAGGAGAAAGAAGAGGGAGAGGAGGGAAAGGAGGAGGGAGACAAAGAAAAGAGGGGGAAGAGGAGGAAGGGGAATAGGAAGAGGAAGAAGAGAAAGAAAAGGAAGAAGATTAAAGAAGGGGAAAGGAGAGGAGGAAGAGGAGGAGGAGGAAGAGGAGGAGGGAGAGGGAGAGGAGAAGGGGGAGGAGGAGGAGGAAGAGGAAAAGGAGGAGGAAGAGGATGAGGAGGGGGATGAGGAAGAGGAGGAGGAGGAAGAGGAGGAGGGGGACTTAGAACTAATCTTATTTTTTATTAACATTATTAAAGAGAAATATTGATATTTGGAGCTTTGCTGAAAAAAAATGTTAGAAGAATAATACAACAAAGGGTTGAGAATGTGACTGCAGGAAAACAATGAAGAAGAAAAGGAGGTGGAGGAGAAGGAGGAGGAAGATGAAGAGGAAAAGGAGGAGGAAGAGGAGGAAGAGGAAGAGGAGGAAGAGGAGGAGGAGGAAGAGGAGGAGGAGGAAGAGGAGGAGGAGGAGGAAAAAGATGCCACAATAAACAGGTGAAACAAAACAGACCACAACCGAGCAGCTGTAAATACACAAAACCACCAAGCCCAAGAGTTGAGGATGAGCCAGGCCAACCATCTCTTGGCCCAAGGGCTGGTCAGGTGCCATCGGGAAGCAACAGCAAACTAGTCAAGGAAGGAGAATTTAGAAACCCAGACATTTTCCCCAAAGCAGTCCTCCAAGCTCCCACATGAAGGGGTCCTCTGTATCTTCCACACGTGCAAGTTGAGAAACATTTTCTCAAGGTCATGAAAAGACAGCATGAGGCATTCAAGAAAACTCATATACTATAACCTGAGCACCATAATTTAACAGTTACCCGCATATGTACACAACAAAGGTGGTCCAAACTCCTAAAGGAATAGGGCTAACAGGACGATTACTCCGTCGCTATCGGTTTCAATTCCATCTGATTTTAAAACGTGGTCTGTCTCTGCTAGAGGACGGATGTGTATATGACCTGTAACCTTGCTATCACCTTTCCTCCCAAAGTTCACACTCTCCAGCACAAAACAACATGGCCCCACTCACACCCCACGCCCTATGCAGGACCCTAGTTCGGGTCAATTAACATCCAAGTTCCCACCTAAGGTCAGGGTCGGTCCTTCCCTCCCCTACCATAGACCTCAGATTGACACGGAGGAAAAGATAAGTCCAGCCTGTGCAAGTCACTAAGATGGGGGTGTTAAGGACTGAAGGTGTTCCCCAAAATTCATAAGATGGAGCCTGTGATGGTTTGAATGAAAATGTCCCCCATAGGCTCCAAGTGTTTAAAAATTTTGTCCCCAGATGGTGGCGCTGTTTTGGGAGATCTTAGAAGGTGTGGCTATCCTGGAGGAAACACATCACTGGGGGTGGGCTTAGAGAGTTCTTAAGCCTTGCTGGATCTCCAGTTGCTCTCTTGCTTTCTGTGCCTGCATGATGATGTGAGAGCTTAGCTTCTGCTGTTCCTGCTCGTGCTCCAGCCACCTCTGCCACCACGCCTCCCTGCCATGATGGACTGTAATTCCCCTGAAACTGTAAGCTCAAATAAACTCTTCCTTCTATAAGTTTCTTTTGTCAGTGTTTCTATCACAGCAACAGAAAAGTGACTAATAATTGTTACCAAGAGTGGGGCACTACTGTGACAGACCTGACGTTGAAGGATTGTGGAAGCGTTTGGAACCCTGGGCTGGAAAAGCCATTGAGTGCTCAAAATTTGTTGCTGTGGAGCTTGGAACAGTTATGCTGAAAGAGGTAGACAATAGAGGCCTGGCTTGTGAAGCTTCAAAGGGAGGTGGAGACTATCAGGGCTGTTCATATGATATTTTGAATTGAGGATCTGTGGGTTCTGGTCGTCTGGGGCTGAAGAATCAGCTGTGATTAAGAAGAGACAAGAACCTGAAGCAAAACGTTTGCCTGACTGGGACAACTGATGCTGGTTAGCTGGGGCTGAAAAATCAGCTGTAAGTAACAGGAGCCCAGCATCACTGTGGTGAAGTCTTCTGGGAGGTATTTCCTCAGAGTCAGCACACAGAAGCTGTGGTACAGGGGGGAATCTGAGTCTCTATCTCAAGCTGGAAACAGGGCTTGGTAATGTGTAAGAGTCTCCTGCATGGTTCTGGTGTTGAAGGTGTGACGAGGTCACAGAGAGCAGCTGAGGCTTGGCACTTTGAGAGGCCAGGAAAGGCCATAGGTGAAAGTGCAGCTTCAGTTGCAGTGAAGACCCCAGGACTGAAGGGATCATGGAGAGAATCTGAGGCTTTGCACCCCAAGAGGCAAGAAGAGGCCATTGGTGAAGGTGTAGCCTCAGTTTCAGTGGAGACCCCAGCTTTTTGGAGATGCCAGGACCGTGGGATGACCACCAAGGACCACAGTAGGTGTGGAATAGAGCCAGCCTGAGTCTGCGAGACGAGCTGTGTGTGCTGTGGATGGCAGAGTCAGATAAGTGGAGCTGCCAGAACCCTTTGGAGCCCAGAAGATCGTGAGTAAATCCCAGATGTCCAGTCTTGAGCTACTTTGCTGGACTTTGGTTTTGCTTAGATGTGCCCAATTCTTCCCTTTGAAATAAGATAGAACTTGTTTTGGATTTTACAGAAGCCCACAGTTAAGAGACTTTTAAAAGAGATTATGGACTTTTAAGTGTTTGGATTTTTTAAGAACTGTGGGGCTTTTAAGGTTGTACTATCTTATGTTGTGATATTAATGTTAACATTGTATCTTGGGGATGAGAATTGAAAAGGTTATGGTTTAATAGTGATGTGTCTGTGTGTCAAGTTGACAAGGGGTCAATTGTGCTAGATAGTTTTAGTGTCAATTTGACACACTTGGGTTGAGGGACCCTCAATTGGGGAATTGACTCCATTGAACTGGCCTATGGCCATGTCCATGGGGCACCTTCTTGATTGTTGAGTGATGTGGGAGGGCCCAGACCACTGTGGGTGGTGCCACCCCTGGGCATGTAGGCCTATGTTGCATAAGAAAGCAGGTTGAGCATGGGCCAGGGGAGCAAGCCAGTAAGCAGAGTTCCTCCATGGCCTATGCTTCAGCTCCTGCCTCCGGGTTCCTGCCCTGAGTTCCTACCTTGGGCTCCCTGATGAACTGTGACCCGGGAGATGTAAGACAAATAGACCCTTTCCTCCCCAAGTTGGTATTGGTCGGAGTGTTTTGTCACAGCAATGGAGAAACAGACTAGGACAGAGCCCTACCACCAAGTACCTCAGAACGTGAGTAGATTTTAAGATAGTGACTTAAAGCATTACTCAAGTTAAAATGAGGGTGAACGGCAATCCAATCTGACTACTGTCCTTTTAGGATTACGACACAAGATGCACACAAAGGGAAGATTCTCCAAGTCATGAGAAGAGTGCTCAGAAGGACCCAGCCTTGGTGACACCTTCATCTCAAACTTCCAACCTCCAGACTGCAAGAAAATGCATTTCTATTGTATGAAAACCTCAGGTTTTGATCTTTTGCTACAGTATTCCCAACAGATAATACAGGCAAACCTCTGGGCATGGCTGTGAGGGAGGGTCTACACTGGGTTAACTACGGTGGAAAGATCTGTCCTAAATTGGGCAGCACCATCCCATGGGCTGAGGTCCTGGACTCAAGTGGCCTGGAGGCCTCCACCTCCCCGTGTTCATGAACCAGCACTGGCTCTTACAATCTTCCCGCCTCCTCTGTGGGTGGGTCCAGGAGAAAGTGAGCTAGAAATGGTGGCTCATACCTTTAATCCCAGCACTCAGAAGCAGGCAGATCTCTGTGAGATCTAGGCCAGCCTGGTCTACGTAGTGAGTTCCAGGCCAGCTGGGGCTACAGGAGACCCTGTCTCAAAAAGACCAAAAAAGTGAGCTGAGAACAGCATCCTTCTCTCTCTCTCTCTCTCTCTCTCTTTCTCTCTCTCTCTCTCCTCTCTCTCTCTCTCTCTCTCTCTCTCTCTCTCTCTCTGCTTCCTGACTGTGGATACAACATGATGAGCTGCTTCACACTCCTTCCATCATGCCTTCCCCACCAGGATGCATCCTTCCACAGCCCTCTGTAACTGAGCAAAAATAAACCCCTCCTTCTTAAAGTTGCTTCTTGTCCAATATTTTCTCACAGCAATGAGGAAAGTTACTAACACCTGCCACACAACACCAACTTCCAGGAATAATGTAGCCTTAATGCTTGCTGAGCACAGTGAGAGTTTCCTCTGATTGGGTAGATTTTACTGTATGTAAACGGAAGGTACACGTAATTTCTCCAACAGGGGAAACCAGGAATTGACCCCAGGCATTTCTGAGTGCTTATCTTATATTCTTCCCTATAACTGAAATGGCTGAATTCTAAAACAGTTCTATGAGGGGGTTACTGTAAACACTATCTTCATACCCCTAGAGAGGGCTTTTATGTTGGTCTGAATTAGATGGTTCTTACCTGGTAAGCCTGATAGAAAGTCAATTATAAAACATTTGAAGTTCACACTTTACAAACTGTGTCAAAATTGGGCTTCCGTGGCAACACTGCTTTGAACACTTTTTGCTAGAAGACAAAGCAATAAAATACAAGTGAAACCCCACAAACGGGGTGTGGGGATCTTGCTCCTTCCCGTCAGCATTGCGCATCGGAAGATCCGCCTCTGTGGACAGGCTCATTCTAGGTCCCTGTGCTCAGTCAGGACCAACCTGGGCTCTTCCACAGGCTAGTTTCATGCTTTTTGCACAGGTACAGGGGATGAAATCAACAGTTAACTCAATCTTCTATTGGGCACAAATCAGCTTTTAATTTAATTTTCCTTCTTTTTGAAAACTGGCAGGGACCAGCATGCTCATGAGATATACCTGGCCAAAACAGAAAGACTATGCCCTAGTCAGAAAAACCGGGAACAGTAAAAGCTCGAAGGAACTGCAAGGCCAGCCCCTGGGACAAGGACTGTAGGGAGCCAAGCCTCAGCTCCTCCCAGCGGGGAGGGAGGGAGATGGGGACCTGAGCTACCCCTCCCCCGCTGATCCACTTGCTACCAAGGAAAGCCTTGCTCTGCTGCTGAATAAAGGCAGTGAGGGCTGTATGTGCCTGTCACCTGGCTGCCTGCAAGAGTTATGCCCATCATTAGATATGCCGGGCTTTCTTACAAGTGCTGTTTAATTTCCACAATAGCCTCCACTCATGGCATTCACAGCTTTTTGCTTACATGAGCTAACTGTCTTCTTAACTGCTTTACAAAATTAGAGGGAACACTGGAATCCAGAAAAATAAAAAGGACGGATAAAAGCAGAAAAAAACAGTCTGAGAGGATGACATTTTGGGAAAAACTAAATTTGAGATCCTACGAGGTACCCAAGTAAAGACAGAGGTGAGGCTCTGGAGCAAAACACACACACACACACACACACACACCCTGGTAATGGCATTGTGGATGGGGCCTTCCCAAGAATGAACATGTAGGAAGATCAGTGAGGACCAAGAACCAAAACTTCCGGATGTGTTCAGATGCAGTTGTGAAGCCACAGGGGTGAGGGCCCAATTAATCCTCATTTAGAGTGGTGCTGGCCTACCGATCAGCAGCTGTGGTTACTGAGTGACTCAAGTATGACTGCTCACACAGATAAGCACAACATACACAGTAGACTCTGGTGCCCAAACAGACAACTGTCCTGTGTCCTTCAGGGACACCTGAGCAGGGAAGCATTTGAGAGCTCACTGGTAATCTTTCAGAGAACCATTTTGGAGGGCGCTAAGTGGACTGCACAGGAGGCAGGGAGCAGCTCAGTCATTGCTGTATCCAGACAGCAATCTGGGGCTCGGTCATGGAGAGAGAGAAGAGAAGTTAGGGACCTTTGTTTCAGGGTTTAGGAAAACCGACCAGTATTTGTACACTGCTTTGATGGTTCCTCTTGATGGTCAACCTGATTGCACTGATAAGGCCTAGATTACTAAAGCACACCTGGGGGTGGGTAACTGTGCCACCTGGAGCACGGTGGCACCATCCCACAGGCTGGGGACTGGATGGAAGGAAGGAGGAAAAGGAGAAAGCCCTTGGGGTGGACGTTGTCTCTCTGTCTCTCTGTATCTCTGTGTGTCTCTCTGTCTCTCTGTGTCTCTCTCTGTCTCTCTGTATCTGTGTGTTTCTCTTTGTCTCTCTGTCTCTCTGTGTGTCTCTGTCTCTGTCTTTCTGTCTCTGTCTCTCTATCTCTCTGTGTGTCTCTGTCTTTCTATGTTTCTCTCTGTCTCTGTCTCTCTCTCTTTCTCTCTGTCTGTCTCTGTCTCTCTCTGTCTCTCTGTGTCTCTGTCTCTGTCTCTCTCTCTCTGTCTCTGTCTCTCTGTCTCTCTGTCTCTGTCTCTCTCTCTTTCTCTCTGTCTGTCTCTGTCTGTCTCTGTCTCTCTGTGTCTCTGTCTCTGTCTCTCTCTGTCTCTGTCTCTCTGTCTCTCTGTCTCTGTCTCTCTCTCTCTCTCTCTCTCTCTCTCTCTCTCTCTCTCTCTCTTCCTCTCCTTCCTGGCCACCATGATAGACTGATCCCTGTGAGACTGAGTCAAAATCAATGGCCTCCCCACTTTGATGTTTGTGTCAGGTAGACTGTCACAGCAACAAGACACCCACACAACAGCAAATCTGCCCTCTTGGTCCCAACAAGACACAGACATGCCTGCCTCTGCATCCACATCTCAGCCCCGCTCAGCTGTCTGGGAACAGCTGCAAACACAACTGGAGAATAGGGATGATTCTGGAATGAGAGGCAGTCTGTGATTTGTCAAAGCTTTGACTTTCCATGTTTCAGCCTTTGGTTTGAATCCCAGACATCATCAAAAGAAAGGTTAGTGCTGGGGTGATGGCTCAGGAGGTAAGAAAGCTTGCCACAGAGCATGAGGAACTGAGTCTGCATCTCTAGCACCCATGTTAAAAGCCAGGCACAGCCACATGAATGCCTATCATCCCAGTGCTAGGAGAGCAGAGGCAGGAGGATCACTGGGGCCTGCTGGTTGCCAATCTAGGACCAGGTCCAATGAGAGACCCTGTGGCATGCACACACAGAGAGAGAGAGAGAGAGAGAGAGAGAGAGAGAGAGAGAGAGCAGGATACATAAAAAGAAGACAGCTAACCAGTCAGTCTGAGATGGACAGAGCACTGCTAACACTAAGAACACAGCAGAGAGCACTCAGTTCTAATTCCAGCACTCAGGGGGCAGAGGCAGGCAGGTCTCTGTGAGATCAGCCTGGTCTACATAGCAAGTTACAGGCTTCTAGTTGTGGTTACAGGGAGACCCGGTCTCAGCAGGATACATAAAAAGAAGACAGCTAACCAGTCAGTCTGAGATGGACAGAGCACTGCTAACACTAAGAACACAGCAGAGAGCACTCAGTTCTAATTCCAGCACTCAGGGGGCAGAGGCAGGCAGGTCTCTGTGAGATCAGCCTGGTCTACATAGCAAGTTACAGGCTTCTAGTTGTGGTTACAGGGAGACCCGGTCTCAAAAGAAAAGAAAAGAAGAAAAGAAGGAAGAGAAGAGAAGAGAAGAGAAGAGAAGAGAAGAGAAAAGAAAAGAAAAAAAAAAACACCAAAGCCCAGAATCCAAGAATTTTGCCCAAGGGGTGCATTTGCCACATAAATTTATCAGGAAATTTCTACATGGTTGTAGGGAATTTTATCACCAAATAATCTCTGGCAAAGCATGCACTAAACTGCCGTTGGTCTCTCAGCTCCTCCTCTCCCTAGCCTCAAATAAATGAACTCTGAACAGGGTAACTATTGACAACTATCTAACTTCTCAAGGGAGACTCAGTATAAATGAGCCTCCCCACTGCGTGCCCGAAGCAGACTGAGCCTATAATTCTGGATAGACGACAGGTCCTTATAAACACTCACGAAACAGAAAGTATGCAAATGCTTACAGAAGGTAAGTCATCTGTCAGTTTGCTGAAAAAGAAAAAAAGAATCCAAGTCTTCATTTCATCAAAGGTAGACATTACCCAGGCTTTGTGACTTCTCCCACCACAGGGGCATGGAGGAAGAACTGATGTCAGCCAGCACTACAGGTGTGCTTGAAAATGTGCCTTTCACTTGTAAATTGCGTAACTTACAAGCTCCCCCAGTTAAATTCACATGAAGAACTGTACCAATCGCAGGGTCCAATTTAACACTCTATACATATAGAAGAAACTCACAGAGACTAACAAGCCCTCAGCCCACACACATCTGCTTACTCAAGCACTTGGTGGGCTAACCTTATGGTACAGGAACTTGGAAGCGCTGTGGGATTAGAAGAGGGGCAGCTGTGAGAGGCAGTGCTCCTGCGTACAGCTTCTATCTCTAATATTTTTCATAACTGAAGGAGCATGATACAGACTTGATTCCACCCAGTAGATGAAGCAACACCAACAATATAATACAATATAATACAAAAAGCATGAGGACCTGAGCTTAACCCCTAGAACCCACATAAAAACGTTAGGTGGGCAGTGCAGACTCATTATCCCAGTGCTGAGAAGCAGCAGACAGGAGGCTTCCCGGGGTTCACTGGTAAACCAGCCTAGCCAAAACAAAGGGGAGCCGAACGTGGCTGTGCACACCTTTAATCCCAGGGAGGCAGAGACAGACAGAACTCTGTGAGATCTAGCCCAGCCTAGTCTACACAGAGTTCCAGGCTACCTGGGCTATAGGCAGACCCTGTGTCAAGAATTAATTCAGTAATTAATATAATAAATAAATAAAAGTGGGGCTGGAGAGATGCTCTGATGTTAAGAGCATTGGCTGCTCTTGCAGAGGACCCGGGTTTGGTTCCCAGTACCCACCTGGCACTTAGCAACTGTCAATAACTCTAGTTCCAGGGGAACCTAATGCATCTTCTGGCCTCCATGGGCACTGCACACATGTGGTGCACTCACATCCACCCAGGTAAAACACTCATACACATAAAATAACATAGATACATCTTAAAACAAGGTGGATAGCACTTGAAGACCAACACGCTAGGTTTTTTCATTGAATTTTTGTGTATTTCATATATAAAATCATCTTTATACCCCCTCCCCCTTTGGAACCTCCCATACCCCACCCTGACCAGAGTTCATACATTCTGTCATTTGTGTTAAGGCCTATTATGTAAAGTTAGTGTTCCAAGTTGTTCCTCAGTGCAAGTTCATCCACCAGGGTTTAACAAAACCCTAGGTTTACCTCTGACCGTCACACTAACATATCACATGCACCTGTGTGCATGCCCACGAGCACACACACACACACACACACACGATACATTTACAGTTACAATTCTAATATCTAGTTTCCAGACCATGAGAAATACTTAACGTTTAGCTCATGGAGTTCTTCTTATGTGTGGCCTTTGTCTCAAGGTGGTGCAGGCTAGCCAGCAGGCTGTGGCACAGGTTTGAGTGTTGGTTCAAAATTAGAAAGTTGGAGGATTTCAATTATTTTGCCTCAGTCAAAAGGAGGTGGCAACAGTATATACCTCACACAGAGCTATGGTTTGTATAAGTGTCCCCCAAAGCCCCATGAGTTAAAGGCTTGGCCCCCAGAGGATGCTATTGGGACATGGGGGAGCCTTTAAGAGATGGGGGAGTCTTTAGGCCATGGAGGATATGTCTTTGAAGGAGAAGATGAGACCCAGGCTGTTTCCCCTTTCTGGCCATGAGCTGAGCTGTGATTTCATGCGGTCCCACCCTGATGTGCCATCTTGCCACAGGTCCAAAGCATCAGCCTACTCATTATGAAGGGAAATCTCTAAAACTATGAGACAGAATCAACCTTTTCTCTTTTGAAATTCATCCCAAGTATTTTGTTATACTGAAGGGAAACTGGTACAGTCTTGTCCGCGAATTAATGCATGAGTTAATAAATACAGTTACAGTTATGACAGTTGTTTCCACGCTTACTACCCCACACTCCAAATTGCCACTAGATTAGTCTACCCGACATCACTGACTTAAAGTCAGGGACCACCCAGAATCGGAGCCCGTTTTATATTCCTAACATCAATCATTCTCAGTGAAAGTTCCTTAAACAGACACTCAACTAAAGACCACAGGATAAAATCCACATCCCTTAAAATAACACTCAAGGTTAACCTTTAACTTTTTGCAAAGACCTTTTTTGTAGGCCCTCTAGATCCCCAAATGACTATTTCAATGTGCCATGAGGTAGAGGGAAAAATGAGTCATCAAGGGACTGGGAAGGACACTCAGTGGTGAAGAGCACTTGCTGCTCTTGCAGAGGACCCAAGTTCAGTTCCCAGCACCCACATCAGGCAGTTCAAAACCACCTGTAACTCCAACTCCAGGGGATCTGATACTCTCTTATGGCCTCTGAGGGCACTGCGCACACATATGATGGACATACAGACAAGCAGGCACACATACACACACATACACACACACACACACACACACACACAAATTAAAAATAAAAGAAATAGGTCATCAGGTAAATGGGCTACATCTTCCTGAAATATCAGTGGTATTTTATATCAAAATTAAAGTAAATGTGCTCTGATAGTCACAGAATAAAGAAGTCAAAATCCCCTCTGATGCTTTTTAATGTTACATGTGAGTCACTAAGTGCACTTGGTGCTCATAGGAAGCAGCTTAGAGGCTGGTACCCCTCTCCCTGCCCTGGCTTCCAGCTGGCACATTAATGATGAACTCAGGAGCTCTGGTTCCCCTGAGCCAGAGCTCACATGCATCCCCGTCTCTGCTGCGAGGCTGAAGTATTTCCAGCACCTGTCTCTCCTTCATCCTCTCTGTCCACCCACTGAATGCCAGGAAGCTCACCTGGACCAGTAGGAAACAGAGTGTCCTGCAAGATACCAGAACTCAAAGGCTGCACAATTTCCTGGCATGAGTCACACTCAGCTGTACTGGCTACTTTCCCTGCTCTGACCAAACACCTGACAAGAAGCAACTTAAGGCAGGAAGGGTTTCTTTCGGTTCACAGTTGGAGGGTGCAGTCCGTCATGGCAGCAGGCCATGAGGCAGCTGGTCACAGTGTGTCTGAAGTCAGGAAGCAGACAGATGAATGCTGGTGCTCAGCTCACCTTCTCCCTTCTAGCCAGCCCAGGACCCCAGCCCAGGGAATGGTGCCATCCACATTTACTGTGGATCTTCCCTTTTCAGCTTAAACAGCTCTAGAAATACCCTCACCGAGAGGTGTGTTGCTGTGGGGATTCTTAATCCAGTCGAGTTGACAGTGAAGATGATCCATGAGCCGGCTTGACACTGCTAGGAAGCCAGCTCTCTCCTCCCTCCCACATCCTAAGACCCATGAGGACGGGAACTCACTGACCACTGCTTCTAACGCTCCTTTTGACTGGCATGTGAACAGAACATGCTGCCCATTCTGCCTTGAGTCAACTTGCAAGAAAAAAAAAGATAAAGAAAAAAGAGGTGAACACTAAATGGAAACACGGGATGCCAAACCACATCCCAGTGATGCTGCATTTACAATAATAGGATGAGTTTATACTGGTGTGATTAGTAACGGACAATGTTTAAAACTAGGATGAGGGGAAGAAGTGGAAACGTCCACTAAAGTCACACCATGCCCTTCATGAATTTCATTTCAAATATTAAGATTTCTAAGAAAGACGTCACGGGCTTGGGTGGGAGGATGGCTCAGTTGGGAAAGTATGAGCCTTCCAAGCATTAGAACCTGAGTTCAATCCCCAGAACACATGTTTTTTAAAAGTCATGTGTTGTGGACTACATTTATAATCCCAGCACTGGGGAGACAGGGAGACAGGGAGCTCCCTGGGCTCAATGGCCAGCCAGCCTGGCCTACTTGGCCAGCTCCAGACCAGGGAGACTCTGTCTTGAAAATAAAATAAACAGTGCCTGAGGAACTACACCTGAGGCTGTCCTCTGACCTCTACATGCACACATATACATGTGCATACATACCCACACCCATACTCACACAAAAACCCTAAGAAAAGTTAGTGGTTAGGAAAACCCAGTATAATAGCAAAAAACAATTAAGTAAAACAAATTCCTTAAGAAATGGCATAATTAAAATTGGCTGGAGGAAATAATCTTGAGAATAAAAAATTTTTATATTTTATTTATTATTTTTATTTTATGTGTATGCGTGTATTACCTGCATGTATGTAAGTGCACCCATGTAGAATGTAGAGCAATGCCCATGGAGGACAGAAGAGGCCATAAGATCCCCTAGAACTGGAGTTACAGACAGTTGTTAGCTGTCATGTGGGTGCTCGGATTCGAACCCGGGTCTTCTGCAAGAACAACCAGTGTTCTTAACTGCTGAACCATCTCTCCAGCCCCCAAAATAAAACATTATTTTTAAAAATGTCTGACAAAAATCCCAGCATGGATGTGGGAAAGTGGGTAAGATAATTTAACCCTACCTGAAGCATTATTGGTAACAGATGGTGGCCGGGAAGGGAGAGTCAGTTTCCTTTAAGGGTGAGACTCTCGGTCCAGGCTCCAGTGGATGAATCCACACCGAAGGGCATTTGGGGACACACACCTGATTCTATAGGCCTTAATATATATACGTACAATATAATATATATATAATATTTACACACATATATATTAGAGTATAGAAATTTAGTGGGGCTTAGTAAGGGGTACATATACAGAAGATATCTAAATATGATCAAAATATATTGTATGAAATTTGTAAAAATCAAATAAAAAACTAAAAAGATAAAATATGTAACCAAAAAACTGTTACAAAATAAATTTCTTTATGATTAAAAAAAAGGGGCTAGAGAGATGGCTCAGCGGTTAAGAACACTGGTTGTTCTTGCAGAAGATCCAGATTCAAATCCCAGCACCCACATGGCAGCTAACAACTGTCCATAACTCCAGTTCCAGGGGATCTTACGGCCTCTTCTGTCCACCGTCTTGCAGAGGACCTGGGTTCAGTTCCCAACTCCCACATGACAGCTAACAGTCATCTGTAACTCCAGTTCCAGGGTATCTGATACCCTCTTCTGACCTCCATGGGCATTTCAGGACACAGGTGTTTTCTACCTACATGCAGGCAATACACTCATACACATAAAATAAAAATATAAATATTTTTAAAAATGGAAAAAAAAAATTTTTAATTTTTAAAAAGTCTGAGCTCTTACTTGATACAACATGGAAGAAAAAAATGGGTTTTGCCAAAATAGTAGAAGGAAATTCTTCATTCCTGGTAACTCAATGCCTCACTTAGGTTTAAAGGTTGCAAAGGGCGGCCATGCAGCTGATAAAGAAACATTACCAAACATTTTTCTTGGGAAATACTTGCCTCCTGAGCTGAATGTTATACAAGCATTCCTTATTCAAGTGAACTCCTTTTAGTCATCTGGATAACAGACATTAATAATTAAATCTAGTACAAAAGTCCACTCTGTACCCATCGTACAAGCCATAAATGTCCAACTTGCTGTGCCTAGTTTGAAATAAATTAGCTACACTAGATATAAATAATGTTAGAATCACTAAATACATAAAGAAGTCACTTTATGTATCAGAAAGCACACGAAGTCACCCTTCTACAATCACCTGCTTGAACTTCATGGCTGAGCTGGGAGTGGTTTGCTGCAGTGACACCCATTGCCTCGTTCTCACAAATGCAGCCAGATCATCAATATACATCACTGGGGTATGCTGCAGTGCACAGCATGGATTCTTCTCTGGCCTAGAACACTGTGTCACTTGCTTTTCTCATGGCCATGACCAAGCACCGTGGGACCATGGGAGGAAGGGTTTTCATTGGCTAGTGGCCTAAGGGCAAAGGCTGTCATGGCAAGCTTTGCAGAAGAGAGCTTGCTTAGATCTCTCAGAGCGAGTGTGACACTGGTTGGCTGGCTCTCTCCTTGGGGACTCAGCCTATGGAATGGGTCTTCTCTCCTCAGTTAAAGCGCTCTTTAAACATTCACACAGACTTGCCCAGGAGTGTGTCTCATAGGTGATTCCAAATCCAGTCAAGCTCATCACCAAGATTGGCCATCACAAATACCTTCCCTGACACACTCCTTTGGCGAATATTAGGAGGGTAGGCTTTAATTCCATCTTAAAAAACTAGAGATTGTGGAGTTTGAGCGACATCTCAGCAGTTAAGAGCACTGGCTCCTCTTGCAGAGGACCTAAATTCAATTCCCAGAACCCACATCAGGTGGCTCACAATCACCTATAATTCCATTTCCAGGGGATCTGACACTTCTGGCCTCTGAGGGCACCTGCATTCATGTACATATGCCCACAAATACATGCAATGTGGAGGGAGCAGGTTAACAAGTGGGACAGTTTTAACCCCTAGGAAGAGACAACATCCAGGCAGGAGTGGTAATGCATGCCTATGGTCCCAGCACTTGGGAGGCTGAAGCAGGAGGACTGCCATGAGTGTGAGGCCAGTCTGACAGACCACAGAGAGTACCAGGCCAGCTAGGGCTACATAGCAAGATCCTATCTCAAAAAGCAGTAAGAATATTTGCAAGAATAAGATGAAGAACAGGAGGAACTGGAAGAGGAGGAGCAGGAGGAGGAGGAGGAGAAGGAGCAGGAGGAAGAGGAGGAGGATGAGGAGATGGATGAGGAAGAGGAAGAAGAGCAGGAGGAGGAAGAGGAGCAGGAGGAGTGGGGGGAGATGGAGGAGAGGGAAGAGGAGGAGGAGGAGGGAGATGAAGGAGGAGGAGGAAGATGAG
>NW_008341419.1:148753-166402 GCF_000622305.1 Nannospalax galili | reverse complement strand
CCCAGTGCTAGGGAGGAAGAGGTAGGCAGATCTCTTTGAGTTCAAGGCCAGCCTGGTCTACACAGTGAGTTCCAGGTAAACTGGGGCTACAGGGAGACCCTGTCTCAAAAAGACCAAAGGGGGAGGGGGAGGGGAGGGGGAGGGAAAATGAAAGGAGATGGCAGCAGCAATGACATTCATACAAAGCAGCAATGATCACCTTTACAACAGATGCTGCTGGAGTGAATGAAAGTGAAAGGGCTGAACGGGGACCACTGCACAGAGGGGACAAGAAGAGAGGAAGACCCGGAGGTGGAAGGCGACTACAACAAAACAGCATTTTCCAGACAGGATAGGGCAGGTGTGACAGCATGCACAAGACCCACTCAAGCTCAGTCAGGCAAAATGTCAGCACTGGAGAAGGGAGGTGGGAGTTAAGTCCCAGCCCCAGCTGAGGCGCTGTTGGCAATGCAGGTGCTGGGAGAGGGCGAGTCTGATTTCTTTAAGAGTGTGGTCCAGGTAGGTCACCCACACTAGTAGGTGTAGGCAGCACAAATTGGACTCAATGGGTTAAAAAAAAAAAAAAAAAAAGGACACAAATTTGGGTGGATGGGGGGGCATGGAAGGGGTTGGGGAAGGGGATAAATATGATCAAAATATATTCTGTGAGATTATCAAAGAACTAATTTAAAAAAAATTTTAAAGAAAAAAGTAAATCCTCCACCTAAGCATCTCACCTATATAAAAATTAGCCCAGCATGGGTCATAGACCTCGATGAAAAGCTCTAAAAGCTTTAGAAAGAAACAAAGAAGAGATTCAGGGCCAAGACCTTGAGGAAGAGCTCTTAGACTTAAGACCAAAAGACCAATCCACAAAAGAAGAAAATCCATAAACGGTATACTTCACCAAAGTAAAACTTTGGTTCTGCAAAACACTCTTATTGAAGAGAGAAAAGGTGAGCTACAGACTGGGAGAAATGTTTGCACAAATCACACAGCTGATAAAACATGTCTGAACTGATAATGAACTCTCAACACTCCACAGGAAGGGAGAGATGGTTCAACAGTCTTTAAGAGCACATACTGCTCTTGCAAAGGACTAGAATTTGGTCCTCAGCACACACCGGGGCAGCTCACAACTGCCTGCAGCCAGGTCCAGGAGGTCCCACAGCCCTCTTCTGCCTTTTGTGGGCACTAAACACGTGCACATCCTCACACACAGACACACACAGATACACATAATTTATTTTAAAACTCAAGGAAGGAGGAAGAGGAACAACTTAGAAATGGGCCAAAGGGGCTGGAGAGATGCTCAACGGTGAACAGCACTGGCTGCTCCTGCAGAGGACCCAGGTTTGGTTTCCAGAACCCACATGGTAGCCAACAATCATCTATAACTCCAGTTCCAGGGTATCTGACGCCCTCTCTGTCCTCTGCAGGCATTGCATGACATGGGTGCACTTAAATACATGCAAGCAAAACACTCAAACACATTAAATAAAAATAAATAAATGCTGGGCATGGTGGCACATGCCTTTAATCCCAGCACTTGGGAGGCAGAGGCAGGTGGAGCTCTGTGATTTCAAAGCCAGCCTGGTCTACATAGTGAGTTCCAGGCCAGCTGGGGCTATAGGGAGACCCGGTCTCAGAAAGACCAATAAATTAATAAACAAAATTTTTTCAAAAGCCTGAAAGAGTACTTTTTAAATATTTTTTACTTATTATTTTTATTTTATGTGTATGCCTATATTGCCTGCATGTAGGTAAGTGCACCCATATCGTGCAATGCCCGCGGAGGTCAGAAGACGCTGTCTGATCCTCTGGGATTGGAGTTGCGGACAGTTGTTAGCTGCCACATGAGAGCTGGGATTTGAACCCGGGTCTTCTGCAAGAACAACTAGTGTTCTTAACCACTGAGCCATCTCCCCAAGCCTGAAAGCGTACTTATAACCCATGAAGCATGTCCCAGGTATTTATCCTAGAGAAATACAAATCATTTTAGAGGTTGGAGAGATTGCTCAGTCAGTCAGATGCTTGCTGACCAAGCATGAAGACCTGTGTCCGATCTCCTGTTTTACAGAACCTCTGTGAAAATGCTGCGCACACTGGTGCACACTTGTGATGGGAAGGCAGAGAAAGGAGGCTCCTTGGGACTCACTGGCTGGCCAGCTGAACCTGCTCTGTGAGCTCCAGGACAGTGAGAGAGCCTGTCTCCAAAAACACTGTGGACAGTGCCTGAGAAAGAACATCCAAAGTTAATGCTGGCCTCCACAGATACATGCACACCCATGCATATACACATGCCCACACACATGTACACATTAGTCAACAGCTGGAAACTACAATTGTCCCATCATGAAGGAAATGGTTAAACATCACGATGTGGTATGACGGAGATGGGTGTTCTGCTCCATGGGAAATGCCAGCCTTGTGGGCCATGTACTGCATCATCCAACTACGGGCATCTCCAAGTGCCACAACGATGAAAATGGACACAAGATCAGCAGGTGTGGTGGTTGGGATGGTGGAGATCAGGAGGCCGTGAAATAAATGACAAACTGTGAAATGACATCACAAGGAATCTGATGCTGGAAGGATGGCTCAGTAGTTGAGACTAAGCTTGCTGTGCAAAAGTTGGGTCCCCAGAGCAAAGTTGGTTAATGAGACTAGTCTATCTTTGAGCTCTGCGCTTGATTGAGGGAGTCTGCCTCAGTGAATAACATGGAAGAGAGATCAAGAAAGATTCCAACCTCCACATGCACGCACACAAACATACGCACATTTCCACACACATGTATGCCACCACAGAAGCATATACATATCCATATGCACCATACACACATAATAAAAAGGAGGTCTTTCTGCAGAATGTTCAGTCCTAAATGGGATGCCTATATTGCACTCTTGTTTCCCAAGGCTCAGGGATCACTACAGAAGAGTGGGGTGGGGTGGGGGAGATTGTAAAAGCCAGAGGTGGAGATGAATACAAGGAAACTCTATTGTCTGGACAGCACAGAATGGTTGCACATATGAACTCACAGCACTTAGGACAGCGTGCACAAGATCTGTGCAAACCTAAGCCAGTCAGGGCCCAGCAAGGATGGGGGAGGTGGGCAGGAATCCCCAGCCCTAGTTGAGGATCTACTGGCATTTGATGGGTGCTAGGAGAGGAAGAGTCTTCCTTACTAGTGTGGTCCCTGGTAGGTTGACCAGACTCTAAAGGATAGATCCACACCCACGAGGAACTTGGAAACATGGATCTGACTCCATAGGCCTTTAAAACAAAGATAAACACTAATGGAGAACACGAAGTGAGTATAGTAAGGCAGGGGGAGGGGGAAGGGTATGAATGTGACCAAGGTAGATTCCATGAAATTCTCAAATCAATAAACTTTTTTTGAAGTGGGGTTGAGCCATTCTGACTGAGGAGGTGAGTGCATCTATGGACGGCAAAGTGACTTAAGATTCTGTACGTGGTCTACACCGACACCAACCTTCCACTTTGGACATGGGTCGTAGTGTGTCCGAAGTAATCAACAGAGAAACAGATCTGAGATAGAGACTTCCAGTGACTCTACGATGAAACGTAAAAATCTTGAACACAAACTAAGGAGCTGTGGAGATAGCGTGATCCAATGTCTGCTGTGCAAGCATCAAGGGAATTCCCAGCATCCATGTGAAACGCTCGGCATGGCAGCAGGCACTTAAAACCCAGTACCGGGGAAGCAGAAACAGGATCCCTGGGGCTGCTGGCCAGCAGGCCCCACCTACCTGGTAAGCCTCAGGACAGTGAGAGACCCTGTCCCACCAAATGAGGAGGATGGCTCCTGAGGAACAACAACCAAGGTTAACCTCTGGCCTCCACTCACATGTGCACCTGCACGCACATACATGCACACACAACACACAAGCATGTACGTACACGGGCAAAGAACACACAAAAAAGTTCAAAGCAAGCACACATTGCAGCTGTCTGCCACCTTCCAGTGGAGGCCTTGGCTTGCCGCTCGTGGCGAAGCTGGTACTGAACTCAACTTCCCACCGTAAGGCCTCAAAAGACAGCTGTAAAACTAGATGGAATTCGAGATCATCTGAAGACACTGGGGAGTGACCACATCACAGGGCAGGACACTCCTCTGATGTGCAATGTCCTTAAGGAGGCTGGAGAAAGCATGGTGGCATCCTCTGAACTGAGACAGCCATGTTCACAGAAAGAGTCTAATGAGACCCGAGTCTCTGGACACCTGGGAGGAGGTGTGGCTCTGAGAACTGCACTCTGGAGACAAAAGAGGCTATGTGGGGGATGAGGACACATCACCCCATTAGCACAAAAAGGAGACAGAAATGGAGTTCAAGTGGTCTGAATAGGTGAAGGGGACATGTCATATCTGGTGTAAACACTAAAACTCAGTAGTTGAAGAGTATACATCGTATAAGCTAATGAAAGTAGTTATTAATTTGAAAAAAAGCAAAAATTGAAAAAGCAAAGAATTGCCAAGAGCTTACTGTCTTAGTCCACTCAGGCTGCTATAACAAGGCTTGTGAACACAGGAGTTTATTTCCCCCAGCTCTGGGGTTGGAGGTCTGGGACTAGGTGCAGCCTAGTGGGGTTTCCGGTGAGGGTCCTCTTTGAAGCTACAGGCACATGCCTTTTCATTAATGTGCTCACACAGGAGAAAGTAGACAGGCGAGATGCTGGACTCTTTTTAGAGGGCACTGATCCCTTTCATGAGGGTTCTATCCTCGTGAACTACTTACCCACCAGAAGCCCTGCTTTCTAATCATTACACTGGAGGGTCAAGATCTCAGTATGTGAATTTGAGGAAGACACACTGTGGTGGTTTGAATGTAGTGTCCCCCACAGGCTCAAGTATTTGACACTTGGTCAGTGAGTGGTACCATTTTGGGAGGCTCATGGGATCCTTAGGATGTGTGGATTTGCTGGGGGGGGTGGTCACTGGGGATGGGCTTTGAGAGTTCATAGCCTTGTCCCACTTCCAGCATTTCTCTTTCTCTCTCTTCTCTCTCTCTCTCTCTCTCTCTCTCTCTCTCTCTCTCTCTCTCTCTCTCTCTCTCTCCTTCTTGTGCCTGCTTAAGGATGTGAGCATTCAGCTTGCTGCTCCAGCTGTCTCCTGCCACGCCTCCCACCACAACAGACTTATCTCTCTGGAACCATAAGCCAAGCAAACTTCCTTCTATAAGTTGCCTTGGTCATAGTGTTTCATCACAGCAACAAAACGGTAACTAATACACACATTCAGTCCACCGTATTAACCAACAAGTGGTGAGGTAACAGACTACAGACTTAAATCTGTGTATTTTTGAGCTACATATATCCAGGGCAACATTGTCAATATCAAGTGGAATTCAGGGTTGAACACAATAGAGAACTTGGGAAAGCACAGCTAACATCAAACATGAAAAGACTGTCTCTTTTTGCTTGAAACTGAGGGAAAGTGTCAAAGATCCGCCACCACCTCTTCAGATGAGCATTTACTGAAGTCACGGAGACACACCAAGGCAAGAACAAGACATGGAAACTGAGAAGGAAAATGATATGGCCACTGTGGGGCCAGCGAGATGGCTCAGTGGATAAGGGTGCTTGCCACCAAGCATGATGACCTGATTTCGAGCCCAGGAACCCACATGACGGAAGGAAGAACCGACTTCTACACATTGTCTTCTAACCTCCACATGCTATTAAATAAAATGGCCAGTGTACTCCTAGGATATGACTGGGTACATAGAAAATGCAAAAGCAGCTATAGATTTTTTTTATCCTTAAATTTAAAAACTATAAGTGAACTTAGCAAAGCTGCTATTACACACAGCATCAGTATGTAAAGCTGACTTTTTTTTACATTCTAGGAAGTAATCTTTTTAAAGATTTATCTATTTGTATTTTATGTGTATGGATGTGTGCATGCATGTAAGGGCACCATGTGTCACACAGTGACAACAGAGGTCAGAAGAGGGCATTGCCCTGGAACTGGAGTTACAGATGGTAGTTATCCACCATGTAGGTGCTGGGAACTGAACCTGGGTCCTCTGCAAGAGCAGCCAGTTCTCTTAAGTGATAAGCCATCTCTCCAGCCCCCTAAGGAACATTTTTTTTTTTTTTGAGAAAGAGTCTCCCTGTAGCCCCAGCTGGCGTGGAACTCACTATGTAGACCAGACTGGCCTCAATCTCACAGAGATCCTCCTGAGTGCTAGAATTAAAGGTGTGGGCCACCACACCTGGCCAAGGAAACAATTTTTAATGGTATCATTTAACATCAAGTAGTTGCATTAACATCAAGTATTTAGCATAAACCTGTCCACCAAAAATGTGTAAAACCTCTCAGGAAAAAAAAAGTGTAAGTACTGAGAAAATATTGAGGACATCTGAATATAAAAAGTGATAACTATGTTCATAAATTGGAAGATTTAACATAGCAAGGGTGTTGATTCTTCCCAGATTTATCTACAGATTTGACACTATCTCATGACAAATTCTAATGGTTTATTCTGTGAAAACTCATGCTAACTCCAAAATTAAAACTGAAATGAAAGGAGATGAGAACATCTAAGACAGTTTTGAAGACTTAAAAGAAAGCTAGAGGGTGAACACTGGCAGTTGATGAGACAGCGTAAAACCAGAGCCCTTAAGTTATGGCATTTGGAACAGGAAAAGTCAAACAGGCCAGTGAGACAGAACATGGAGTCCAGGACAGACACCACCTTGATCATCTGTTTCCCACACAACTACCACTGCAGCCCTGTGGGGAAGCAATCTCTTTAACAACCAGTGCTGCCTCAACTAGCCATCCAGATCGGGGCAGGGGACAGGGACCAATCTCGGCCCCAAATGATAAACAGAAAATAAATTCTAGACGAATCACAGAACTAAATGCCAAAGTTAAAACAATAAAGGCTTGGGAAGATGAGATGAGAAAGTGTCCTTTGGGTAGGCAGAGGGAAAGAGCAGAGGGCAGGCCAAGCGCCCGGCTGGCAAACACCCTGGCCACGAAGCCTGATCAACCAAGATTGATCCCTGGAACCCACGGGGTAGAAGGAGAGAACCAACTCTTGCAAGCTGTGATCTGGCCTCCACACACATGCCATAACAACCATTTACACAAATACACAAATAAATAAATAAATAATAAATTAATAATAAATTAATAATGAATAAATAAATAAATGAAAGGAGGGAAGGAGGAAGGCAGAGGAGGAAGGAGGAGGGAAGGAGGAAGGGAGAAAAAGAAAAAAGATGAAGAGAGAAAGGACAGAAGGGAGGGAGAGAGGAAGAGAAAAAAAGTGTCATGTTTGGCTTCAGCTATCAATTTAACACATCTGGGTATCTGGGAAGACGAACCTCAACTGAGGAATTTCCTCTATCAGATAGGCCTGTGGACATGCCTGTGAGGCATTTTCTTGATTGCTGAGAGATATGGAAGGGCCCAGCCCACTGCAGGTGGTGCCACCCCTGGGGTGGTGGTCCTGAATTGAATAAGAAAACAGGCTAAGCACAGGTCAGAGGAGCAAGCCACTGAGCAGTGTTCCTCCACGGTCTCTGCTTCAGATCCTGCCTCCAGGTTCCTGCCCTGAGTTCCTGTCTGACTTTCCTCAAAGATGGACTGTGCCTTGGAAGTGTAAAATGAAATAAATCCTCTCTCCCCAAGTTGTTTTGGTCAGTGTTTTATCATAGCAATAGAAAGCTAACTAAGAAGAGGGGTTGGGGTGGAACTGGATTTCACTGAGACGAGACATTGCTGCTGAACACTTAGCAAAACACCAGGAAGAGAAAGGACAAGTGCTGGGGAAGGGGTCTGAAACAGACATATCTGACCAGAGGCTCCTACACAGAGCACATGTTTAAAGCTCTGAGTCAACTAATAAGGAAAAGACAGCCTTATCTTAAAAATAGGTTAGAGCGTGAATGAGCACTTCTCCAGAGAATACATCCAATGGTGGCTAGAGTTATGAAAAGGTGTTCCACAGTATGGGTGAACTGCAATCTAAAATCACAACAAACTACCTCTAACCATTATAATGAATACACATTGTAGACATTATAGACATCATGTAAAACCCAACATGGATGCATCTCACAGACATTATAATATAATACCATTATAACAAATAAAACTATTTTTCAGGAACTAACATTTCCTACACGTTGGTGGTAAGAACACTAACTAGTATGAGCACCTTGGGAAACCAGGAAGTTGAGCATAGGTATAGACCATCTCTTCAAACAGAATGGACACTGCAGCAGTTACTTTCCTTATTGTCGTGTTGCAACAAAATAACTAACAAGAAGCCACTCACAGGGAGTTTATCTTGGCTCATGACTCCTGGAGCTACAGTCCATGGCAATGGGGAAGAAGTTTAAGTTGACAGCTCTGGCAAGCTGAGCATGTTGGAGCTGCTTGTTACATGGCTGGTAAACAGTGACAAGGAAGTAGAGCCCAATATAAACCCCCAAGGCCTGCCCTCCGCCCCCTCACTTCCTCCTGTGAGGCTTCACCTCCAAGAAATTCCACAACCTCCCACACTACCACCATCCTGAGGTCAAGTGTTCAAACACATGGTCCTGCAGAGAGATTTCACATTCAAACCATAACTGATGCTTGTCTTTACTTCAGCTGTGCTTTCAAGTGTTTAAACATCTAATATTTGAGGATATTCATTCCAGTTTTAATCATACCTGTAAAAGCACCTAGCTAGACAAGACTGGATAGACACCCTGATGTATGTCACTAGAACAGACACACAAAAGATGGCACTGAGCACTGGGAAATAAAGAGCCACCATAAAGCCCAACATGGATGCATCTCATAGACATCATGTAAAACCCAACATGGATGCATCTCACAGACGTCATGTAAAACCCAACATGGATGCATCTCACAGACATCATGTAAAACCCAACATGGATGCATCTCATAGATGTCATGTAAAACCCAACATGGATGCATCTCACAGACGTCATATAAAACCCAGCATGGATACATCTCACAGACATCCTGTAAAGCCACAGAGGTCACACATAAAGTGGTACATAGTATGTTATTTCATGCCCATGAAGTGCAAAAATACATAGAACAGATCCAATTTCCTAAAAGTCAGCATAGTGTTGAGCTATGGAATTTAATTACCAAGGAAGTTGTGACTAGCGCCCTATGAGCTGGTGGCCCCCCCATGGGTAGTGATGACTTCAAACTGTGCACATAAGATTTGCATGTATTGCCATAAGTACCTCAGTGTGTTGTGTGACACTATTCCTAGGGAGATTTGAAAAAACACCTACTCACTCCAGAGAGAGAACCAATGACAGACCAGAGTAAGGAGACCACCAAAGTCCAACCTGGTGAACCAGTGAGTTTATTAGGGTTACTTACAGGAAACTTTAAAGGCAACTGCATCACCAGTAGCCCACCCCAGCATGGGAGATGACTCAGGAAAGTTGGAATCCTGGAGCCCTCTGCACACAGGCAGCTTAGCAGCCAAGACAGTCCCCTCTCCTCAGTGGTTCTGCTAATAAAACCTCAGGGACAGAAGGGTCCTGTGAGTCTGTTAAGTTTCAGGGACTTCCTGATATTTGTGAGTTGTTCACCTCCTGAGCATTAAGGAGCTTCCTTCCAGAGGTGTTTCAATTGGGAGGCAATTGCTGTGTAACATATATATTTCATGGGAAATAAAAGTCTATGAAAGGCAAATAAATTGGTCTAAGGAATTGTTTCTTCCGTGAAAGGACTATATCTACTATATATAATTATGTCTGTAAAGTCAAGTAGAATGTCTTGCATATAATGGGTATTTAGAATTCATTGTATGCATGTATTAAATTCTCAAAGAATAAATTTCAGAATATTATATTAAAAAAAGAAACGCCAAGAACAGGCCTGGCCTGGTGACATGGATAGGCCTAAAGTCCCAGTATTAAAGAGGCTGAGGCTGGAGGACCACAAGTTCAAGGTCAGCCTGGGCTACATAAGCCAACAAGGTTTATATAGTAAGATCCTGTCTTAGGGAGGAGGATTCAGCTATGATAATGATGAAGTTAGATATAGTTACTGTGTCTACAGCTATACCTATAACAGCTTTCAGTCAGCATTTGACCATTAATTTCCTCTTGGGTAACACATACACTAGATTATTATAGAGAATGTGGGGCTGATTCCGCATAGACCTTAATGGAAATCTTACCTGGTTGACTACATGGTCTAGCTAAGGTTTTTCTCTGTTTAGAATTCTTATTAGTGACTTTGTGGAAACTGTTTTGAAATGCAAATGAAGGAAGCTTTAGGAATAAGCCCACAGGCAGCCCACAACACCTGACACACCAGAAATAGTGAATATATCTTTGCTGAATGAAACACCTTGATCGCTAGATGTGTTAGTTTCATTTCCGCTGCTATAAAAAACACCATGTGCCCATAGGCACAAATATTTGAATATCTGGTCAGCTAGTGACAGTTTGGGAAGGTCATGGAGCCTTTAGGGGGTGTGGCCTGTCACTGGGAACAGGCTTGGAGAGTTCAGACCTTGCCCACTTCTAGCTTTCTCTCCCTCCTGTGCATGCTTGAAGATGTAAGTGCTCAGGTCCCGGCTCCAGCCACCTCCTGCCAGGCCTCACCTGCCACGGTGGAACCATCACCCCAGTAAACGCTTCTTTCTGTAAGTTGCCTTGGTCGTGGTATTTTATCACAGCATCTGAAAAGTAACTGATACCCACCCTGACCAAAAGCAACTCAAGGGAGGAAGAGTTACGATCCATCATGGAGAGAAGTCAAGGCAGGAACTGAAAGGCGGGCAGGCTTGCCCTTCTGCACAGCATTACCCCTGACCAAAGAAGTTCAACAGGAACCATGGAGGATGCTGCCTGCTGCCTGCCAGGCAGGCTTACACTTAGCTAGCTCTCTTACAGACTCCAGGACTACCTTTCTAGAGAATCATTCCATTCACAGTGGGCCAGGCCTGCCTGTGTGAATTAACAACCAAGACAAATCTCCCAGATATGCCCATGAGCTAACCTAATCTAGGCAATCACTCAATTAAAACCTTCTTCTCGAGCAATTCTAGGTTATAGCAAGTTGACACTTAACACTAAGCACCACACTAGAGAAACGTCATCTTACCCAGCCACATAAATGAGCGCCAGGCAGTGAAAATATTAGCCTGGTACGTCATTAATCCAGTGTTCACAGTGGTCAGTGTGAACTGGAGCCACCGCAAGGCCAACCATGCAATCCAACAAAATTGAATGCCCAAAACTTAGTAACTAGCACCCAAATAAAAGCACAACGTTGGTCCCCGATAATTTAGTCGCTTCCCTGTTCCCTATCTCAGTCCCAAGCCAACATGTGTCACTCCTTTAGTTCAAGGCTAGAAAGAGCTCATCCAGAACACTTCAGCAATCATTTTTCCTTGCCCATAAAAATAGACTGAATTTATCTAACCTAAAAATAGAGTATATTTATCCACAATATCAGGACCCTTCTTGGAAGTTATGCTGCTCAGTCATGCAGAGCCCTTGACCCCTGACAGTCTGAGCAAGTAGCCAGAGAGGGTGCCTCTATTGTTCTCTTTGAGGCAATGACTTGCAAGTCCTTCTTGATTTCCTTTCCAGACTTTGTTTTGGTCAGGTTTTATAAGGCTCCATGATTTACGTTCCAGGCAGTACCATCACCATTGCAAACGGGAAGATTTAACATCCATTTCTGCATCCTGGTGAGTCATGTGATCTTAGGCAGCTGTTTCTTGACCAAACTCCGCCAGCAACAGAGGGAAAGGAGCTGTGTGTCTGCGAGAAGTGGGTGTGACTTAGAGAACCACAGGCACTGTTCTCGGCTGACTCAGGCCCTTGTTTGGGACCTCTCCAGCACAGTGTGTGTGTGTGCGTGGTGTGTGCGTGTGTGTGTGTGCATGTGTGTGCGTGTGGTGTATATGTATGTGTGTGTGGTGTATACGTGTGTGTGTGTGGTGTATATTTATGTGTGTGTGTCTATGTGTGTGATGTGTGTGTGGTATATATGTGTATGTCGTGTGTGTGTGTCTGTCAGGGGGTGTCTGTGTGGGGTGTGTGATGTGTGTGTGGTATATATGTGTGTCTGTGTGTGTTTCTATGTGGGGTGTGTGTGTGGTGTATATGTGTGTGTGTCTATGTCTGTGTGTGGTGTGTATGGTGTGTGTGTGGTATATATGTGTGTGTCTGTGTGTCTGTATGGGGGGTGTGTGTGTGGTATATATGTGTGTGTCTGTTTCTGTGTGTGGTGTATATGTGTGTGTGTGGTATATATGTGTGTGTCTGTGTGTGTGTGTCTGTGTGGGGTGTGGGGGTGTATATGTGTGTGTATGTGTGTGGTGTATGGGTGTGTGTGTGTATGTGGGGTGTGTGTGTATGTGTGGGGTGTATATGTGTGGTATATATGTGTGTATATTTGTGTGGTGTGTGTGTGGTATATATGTGTGTCTGTGTATGTGTGTCTGTGGGGTGTGTGGGGGGGGTGTGGTGTATATGTGTGTGTGGTGTGTGGGTGTGTATGTGATGTATATGTGTGGGGTGTGTATGTGTGGTGTATATATGTGTGTATTTGTGTGGTGAGTGTGTGTGTGTATGTGGTGTATGTGTGTGATGTGTGTGTATAGTGTGTGCATATGGTATTTGCATGTCTTCATGAGTGTGCATTTGCATGCGGAGGTAAGATGTTGATGTCTATTATCTTTCTCAGTTTCTCTCTGCCTTATTTTGTGAGATGGCCTCTCAATGGACCTGGAGCTCACCGGTTTGTTGAGACCCAGGGATGATCCCATCCCCACATTCCCAGCACTGGGAATATAGCTACCACTGCACCTGGCTTTCTTACTTGGGTTCTGGGAGGTGACCTCAGACTCATGTGCTTGCAAGACAAGCACCTTTACTGACTGAGCCGCCTCCCCAGCCCCGGAGCAATGCTTTTATTTTTTGTAACATTTGCTGTATTTCTTATTCTGCCTAATCATGTGACATTCTCAGGTGGCATTTTGTTCTCTAGACAATGTTCTGAAACAGAACATGTGCCACAGCAGTAATGGCCATGGCCTAGCACTCTACAATGGCTACTGGGAGGCCTCCATCTCAGCCTCTAATGTGGACTCGAGTATAACTTGGCACCCATGTTTCCCTCACCATCAACACCAGGTGCGAAGATGGAGCAGGCAGGAAGGGGCCTCTGAATCCTGTACCTCTCCCTTTCCCCCATTTAACAACCTTCTTATGACACTTGCACAAGAGTGTTTACTCTCTTCCAGGAGAGAGAGAACTAGGCATGTGGGCTTGGTAAGTCTGAGCTGGGGCTCAGTCTTTATTATGGCACACAGATCTGCAGAAGCCTGCCCTTTCTCCAGTATGTCACAGATCAAAGGAAGTTCTGAAAAAGATACAGGATGGGGGCTGGGGAGATGGCTCAGTGGATAAGAGCATTCATGCAAGTTTGGAGGCACTAAGTTCAAATCCCCAGCACCTACATGAAAAGCTGGGCATGCTGCACATGCCTGTAACCCCAGGGTTGTGGGAGCAGAGACAGGGGGATCATGGGAGCTTGGTGGCTGGCCAGCCCAGCTGAAATGGTGAGCTTCTGGTTCAACAAGAGATGCTGTCTTAAAGGAATAAGGCAGAAAATGCTACAGGAAGATGCCAGACATTCTCCTCTGGCCTCACAAGTGCAGAGAGCACAGAGAGGGGGCGATGTATAGATTTGATTGACACGTACCTACATACATATCTGAAACATATACATCCAGGAAAAATAAGGCATACTGCATCTCATCCAATACAACCAGAAGGGAATACTTTTATCCAATCATGACTTTGACCCAGGAACATATGATGTGTAGTTGTGAACAGACCATATAATAACTGTCATCTCTAAAGAAGATTCCTGCACTGGGGAGACTGCTTAGTCCATGAAGTGCTTGCTTCAGAAGCATGAGGCCTGAGCTCCATCCTCTGAACCATGAAAAGAAACAACACGGGCAGAATGGCTCCCACTTATAATCCCAGCACTGGGAGTCGGAGACACACAGATCTCCAGGGTTTGCTAGTCAAGCAGCCACACCAACTAATAGGCACCAAGTCCCCGTGAGAGACCGTGGTTCAAAAAGCAATTGGGACCACTCCTGGGGAAAGACACCTGAGGTTGACCTGTCTCCCCACGTGCCTGTGGACATGCGTGCATGCACATCCATACCTGTATAGACACCTACACACACACACACACACAAAAAAAAAAAAAAAAAAAAAAAAAAAAAAAACCCCAAAAAAAGTGGGGGGGGGGGGGCATAACAGCGGGGAGAAGACAATAACACCTGTTTAAAAAAAAAAAAAAAAAAAAAAAAAGAACAGTCCTCATGAAAGTGTGGCTGGTGCTGACTTACAGCAGGGAAGAGACTATAATCCATGCTTTGTCGTTAGCTGCAGACCTCTGTTAAAAGCTTTCTAGCAGATCACTGTGGTGGTATGGTTTGGAGGCGTGTAGGTGCTCACAAGCTTAAACACTTGGCCCCTGACTTGTGGCACTGTTTGGAAGGATGTGGAACCTTTGGCAAGTAGAACCTCACTGGAGGAAGTGGGGTACCAGGGGTGAGCCTTGAGGATTTATACAGTGGCCCTACTTCCTGCTCAGTCTGCTTCCTGAGAAGTGTGGACGCCGGCCTCCTGCTCCTTCCCTGCCATGAGGCATGCTATCGCTTTTCCTCTGGAACTATGAGACAAATCCTCTGTCCCTTAGTTTGCTTGCATCCAGGTATTCTATCACAGCAGTGAGAAAGAAAGACAGCTGGTAAGCCCGAAACGTGCTGCAGAATTTGTACCCAGGAGTGCTTGCTGCATTAACTGTTTAGATTTATTTCTTAAAATGGTGCTTTATAAGCTGTAAAATGTATTTGCAGCATAGAGCCAATTATACAAAAATGTAAGGAAAATATACCCAAAATGACAAACTGCCTAACTGTCAAAAAAAGTTACTCAGATTTGTTCGGCCATTTTTCAAAGTAGAAGAGCCAAGAGCAGTTGCTGCTAGCACAATTATCTGATTTCCTATATTTCAAAATGTCCCCTGATCTCAGCTGTCAGATAAATCATTTCAAATAAATGTATTTCTAGGCTGGCTGATTCCTAAAAACTCTCTGGAATTGCCTAGACAAGCCCAAGCTCTACTGTCTCTTTAAGTTGGTCATCCCATGTTTTTAAAAGTCATTAGCAATGTGACCATCTTTTCATCCTAATGAGACCTGTGGCTTTGAAGTCTAGCTAGATCATTTAATCACCAATACCCTGCAACATCCAAACAAAACATGCCCATCCTAGAATCAATGGAGTTTCATCAAGCTCCAATTTTAATGACTTACAAAAAGGTCCCCGGAAGTAGATGAAATTATGCAAAACTAAACCAAAGTCAGGTAACAATGTGTGCTCTCAAATTAAGTAATTGCATATCTGCAGAAGAGAATCTGTATCAGTTCATAGGCATACCCTAGAATGGTGTCTCACGTGACAGGGACTCGATATTGTCCTTATCCCAGAACCATCCTAGAGCAATCTCCCTCCCCACAGCCTTAAATTATGTTCTTCCCCATGAGAAGAAAAGTTCATTGACAACCTTTGCAATTGTTAGGAGTGTAAAGTGTACCCCCAAAAGCCCATCCATATGTTAAAAGTTTGGTTTACAGGGTGACACTGTGGAGAGGTGGAACTTTTAAGCCCTGGAGCCTTGTGTGAGGTCTGTAAGTCAGTGGCAGTGTATCTTTGAAGAGTGTAGGGGAACATATCTTCCTCTCTCTTTCCTTCCCCAGTCATTAAGTTTCCCCCAGCTCCCCAGCATGCATGATATGCTGCCTCACTAGGGGCCCAAAAGGAATAGGAGTAACAGACCATAGACTGAAACCTCTAATACTGTGAACCAAATGAACCCTTCCTCTTCACAAGTTTATATCCTCTGAGACATTTGTTACAGTGATGGAAAGCTACCTGGCACAATCTGTTTGTATTCACCCTCCTCTCTTTCTTCCTCTTCCTCAATCCCTGGGGTGAAAAAGGTATTGATGTCATGGCCATCACCCCCACCACCAACCCCAGGTCCCTCTGTCTTCACATCATCTTCCCTGTGGGTGGGTCACTCCCCGGCCCCCTCTTCTGACAGCACTGGGCATGTGAGATTAGGGCCTCATTTCAGCTTGGTTACTCTGTAAAGACTCTTCTTCCAAACAAGGTCACCTTCCAAGATACCGGGGATGAGGAAGTCACCATGTCTTTCCAGGGGGACACAGTTCAGTCCCTAATATTCTGACAAACAACCCAAATGAATCCCACGGGCTTCCCCTAAAACCTTCCCTTCCTCTTCCAAGTGAACACCACCCTTTCTGGAGTCTTCTCGGCTCATCTTTGTCTTCTTCCTGTCCTCACACCTACTCAATTACCAATCTATAAATCCTTGCTCAACAGCATCCCCTAAGTATCCACACCTTTGCGGCCTCCACCCCAATGTAGGCCTGAATTTCCCTGCACCAGCTCTGTACATGAGCTGCTTAGCACCAGTCTCTGGTTGCTCACTATCCCAATTTATCTTATAAATTGCTGCCTCATCAATCTTCCTGACAGGTCTGACCCACTTCCCTCCCATGACTGGGAAGGAGAGAACAAGTGACTTCAAAGGCCCCTCTTACCTTACAAATTAAGTCCAAACCCTGTTGGTCTCAAGGCTCCCCTCCCTCCTGCCATGGCCATGGTTCACACTGTCACATCATCTACTTCCCAAACGCATCCCTTAGTGCTTCGTGCCTGTTACATCAATCAAGTCAAGAAGAGAGTGGGCACTCTCAGGTGATTAACTGGAAAGAATGTAAGGCAAGGACCACTTGCCAGTGAGTGGGCTGGGCTGGGATCCAACAGAGGGGACAAGGCATGTAATGAGCTGTAACGGCTCTCCTGAGGAACAAGGGGGACACAGGGTCCCCAGCACCCACAGACAGGAGCCTGCAGGACACAGAGAAGGCAAAGAATGGAAAGCACTCCGGGGGAGAGAAGCAGAGAAGGTACCGCCCCAGCCTCTGCTGAGGTCCCCCCACCCTCTTCACCCAAGTGCACTGGAGTCCCACCACCCCTTTGGAGGCACATCCGTGATATGTAAGATCACTTCTCCCAAAGGGTAACCAGATGACTCAAGCACACACAAAATGAATGCACAGTCAAGGCTTCACATCTTCAATGAAAGGACTAGGACACGTCACAGCAGCTTGGAAAAATAACTCAAAAAATATGGAAACACCTAAGTCCGTCAGGAGGCAACCGGTGCACTCAGAACACGCAAGGGTGCCCCAGACCCACGGCGCTGTAGACCCTAGTCTACAGTTTCCAGGATGAAGAAGAGCAAGCTCAGGAATCGTTACTACAATTCCACAGAGTTATAAGTATCTCAGAGACAAAGGCGAGGCAGAGGGGACCCAATGGATGAGTGGAGCAGGTGTGCTAGCACAATTCCTTTCTGTTCGTCCATGTCCGTCTTTGGTAATTCTTCAGGGGGAGAGAAGGATAGAATGGGTGGGATAGAGAGGGAGGGGTGGGGAGGGAGGAGTAGGCAGGAAAGGCAGAGAAAGGAGGTAGTGGAAAAGAGGAGAGGAAGAGGTAGACAGGAAAGAAGGAAGGAG
>NW_008341419.1:141230-148379 GCF_000622305.1 Nannospalax galili | reverse complement strand
GGAGGGAGGGGGAAGAGAGGCAGAAAGGGAGAGGGTGGGAAGGAGGGAGGAAGGTGAAAGAGAAAAGATGGGGGGGAGGGCCTTGGCATTCAAAAGGCCCTATGCCAACATCACTAACTCACAAACTGCCCTTGAGCAAGCCCCTGGCCCCTCTGGGGCTCAGTTTCCTGATCTGTATAAATGCAGTTGATGGCTTTATGGTCTAAATGAATTATGGCTCTGCTGTCTGAACTGAATAAATGGACCCAAAATCCTGCCCTTCATTCCCTTCACTATAAAATCAGAAGGTTGTAGTGGGTGCCTGAAGTTCCTTCTCAGTCTGAAAATTCTTGACTGTAAATCCTGGTTTCCTCCCGCCCCCCAAGTCCTCAGATATCATACCTTGGGGCATGGCCTCTTCGTCCTCCCATCCTTTTCCATTACAGTATCTGCCCCCAATGTCCACTTCTCAATAGAATATTCAATTTCCCCTTTTTCTCTATCTCACCCAGCAGAGACGGCACAAACTCTCTGAAGGAAGCGACAACCGCAGATCTATTTGAGTCCAAGCACTGGATCAGATGCCAACACATGGCGGGCAGTCAGCAGACACTTCACGCTTGACCAGATGCAGGTGTCTTCCCTGCCATCTGTGTCCTGTTCTATGGATTTCTAGTGGGACAACTTCTACTGGGTGACTCAGTCCCTCACGACACTCGATTAGACCCTATCTTCAGGAGACAACGCCCTTCTAGTACCTCAAAGAGGACAACGGTGGGACTGGGCACTAAGGTGCTCGGATACTCACCAGTCACAGACATTCATCACAGCTTTTCAGGGTCTGTGACTCAAGATGACATGCTGTCCATTCTCATGAACTCACTTGCTGGAACTTGCAAGCCAGTCAGCCGTGGGCGCTGTCCTTAAAGATGCATGTCAGGTGTTCTGGACACAGGAAATGACGCTGTCTACGTGCTGTTTTGATGTAAAACAGAATCTGCTTTGCTGCTGATTCTACTTGGTAAAGGTTATGGCCACCTGGGAAAGGTCACGGTCATTCATCACCTCTTCACCTCTGTCCTCCCAGGACCAGAGCTTAAAGCTCCCACCTTGAGGTGCACGAGACTCAACCATCTCGTCACTTCTGCTCTGCATGAACTATGTCTCCTTGTAGCTTCATGACCTTCCTGGTACCTGGCACACTGCCACGAGGTGCGCTCCCAGTTCACGCCCCCAGGTATGAATGACTTCCATGCCACTACGACCAAGGCAGCTGAGAAACAACTTGAAAGCAGTCCATCACCACAAGGAAGGTGTGGACATAGTGGTAGAGGCTGGTCACCACCACAGAGACTGGTGGGGCAAGGGCGATGCTACGGTCTTCAGAGGCTTCTGCTTCTGCCAGCCAACCTATGTGCTAAAGGTCTCACCACCTCCCCAAATAGTGCCACCAGCTGGGGACAAGCATTCAGATCATGAACCTGTGCAGGATGTTCCAGAATCAAACCATACCACCACCCAACTAAAGCACTGACGCACTTTGCAAGAAATCACCATTTCCTATATTTGTTATCCAGTATCTTATCTCACAAAGCGAGATCAGTTCCACAAACATTAAGCAGAGGTCCTACTGTGTGGCAGACACCCCCACAAGCTGCTGGTGGTATAAAAATGCATGTTGGTGGGCAGGCTGGAGAGATGGTTCAGCAGTTAAGAGAATTTACTGCTTTTCCAGAGGTCCCAAAGGACCCAAGTTCGGTTCCCAATACCCACATGAGGCGGCTCACCACCACCTGTAACTCCAGTCCCAAGGGATCTGATGCCCTCGTCTAGCTTCCGAGACAACCTGCACAAACAAGGCATATATCCATACACACATACACATACATACACATAAATGAAAAATCTCTTAGAAGAAATGTTTGCTTGGCAGTATAGAGGGTATTCCTAAAGAGAGAAGCAGAGGGGCTGCAAAGATGGCTCAGTGGGTAAAATTCATGCATGGTAAGCACGGGGCCCAAGTTTGGAGCCCCCTGTTGTAAAAAGCCAGGATGGTGGTACAGACTTGTAATCCAAGCACCGGAGAGTCAGAAACAAGTGGATCCCTGGAGCTCACTGGCCAGTCAACCTAGCCTAATCATCAAGCCCCAGGTCTCAGTGGAGACCCTACCTCAATAAAAACCAAGGTGGCTCCTGACGACCAATAGCACAGCTTGACCTCTGGTCTACACACACATACATGAAACCACATACACACATATATACACAGAGGAGACAGAAGTAGGGGCTGAGTCCTCCTGTCCTTTTAAGACACCACCATCAAGCAGAGAGGGACCTGCTCAGCCTTGTGGGTTAAGTGAAGGTTCTAGAAGAGCCTCCTGGGGCTGAGACGCTGTGACCATCTAACACTTGCCTATGTCTACCAATCCTGGCTGGTGACTAGACTCTGTGGGACTTTGAAAGAATGTCATGAGAAAATGCATGTGAGATAGTCATACAGTAGATAGAATGTACAGAAGGGCCTATAAGAAATAAAGCCAGCTGCAGCAGGTAGGAAACCCAAAGACCAGCTATAGCCTCTTAACTGAGGGAGGAATTAATACACTTCAAGACAGACAGGAAGGAAGAAGTGGAGAGGCAATAGGCTAAGGACAGATCGTTCATCCTGACCCAGGGTCTAGGGTGTGTGAAGGTTGTAGCTTAGAAAATAGGACAGCACTACCCACTGTGTGGCTAGAGGGACAAGGGGGTGAGCCTGGACAGGGACACTATGAAGGTCAAGGTAAGGATATAAAGAATGCCAGGCAGATGTGCATCTTCAGCAACACTCTCACCTCTAACCTGGAGCATGACACCCACCAGCCAAATCCCCTGGGCTCCCTGAGCTCCTCCTCTGCAAGATCAGGGAGATGAGGGCAGACTGGGGATTGTTCCTAACCATCTCAGTCTACCCTGTTGCTAGAGATGGTAGATGTACTTTTTTTCCCCTCTTCTAACAGTTCCATGACAGTCTCTGAATCTTTTTTACAACTATAATTTAAACTTTTTCTCTATTTATTTTGAAAGCTCCATCAATACCCAATATCAGATTTGCATTCAGAAGGCACTCAGTAATTGCGTTTCTGAATATCAGAAACCCTGCGTCTTGGGAGACAAATGCATGCCTGGTTATTCCTCCCTCTCCCACAGACACTACCTGCAGCCATCCAGCTGCCCAGCATAGTGAGCTTTCAGACTTGATTTTTTTTTAAAGTATCTAAAGCCAAAATACAAATAAGGCAGAATGTCAAACAAGTCAATGCCCTAGGTGTTTTCGATCCTCTCCTTCATGAAAAACGTACACAGTGTTTTCCAGGTGCAAAATAGAGGGAGGGAGAGATGCAGGGAGGGAGGGAGGGAAGAAGTAGAGGGAAGGGGGGAGGAAGGAAGGGAAAAGGAGACTCTGATGCTAATTCTGAGGGAGGGAGAAGGGATTCCATCAGTTCTTGAGAAAATGCCACAGTGCATATTTACCTAACATTCTCTATGACATCATAATCAAGGAATCAAAACCCACAACTGTCTACGTTTGTTGGGTCTTCTTCGACACTCCTGAGCTGAAGGAACAGACTGGGTTCCTGTCTCCTGTGATCCCGGCATTGTTTTCACATCATTATCCTCCCGCACCTCTACACACCAGGGCCAGACATTCCCACCCCACCTGCACAATGCTGACTGCTGGCCTCAGTGCTTTCTGACTACTGCCACTGACTGACAAGCACTTCTTAGGATGCTGTTTGTCTCCTGAAGCAAGACAGACAAGCACCGAAAGAAACACTCCAGAAAGAGCTCCTTCTGAGAAGACAGGCAGGAGGATGACTGGGAGGCTTCCCAGTAGCATAATCTCTGCAGCCAGGACCAAGTACCAACCACATGACCCTGTCCACCACCAGAGAAGTCCAGCTGTACTTATGATAATGACACAAAAGCAAAGGACGGAAAATCAAACCTTCCACCAAGGTCATTTCTAACACAGGTTTTCTTAGAGTCAAGGATATGACCTTCTATGAAATTACACAAGATTGCTTGAGTGAAAGAACAGCACTGGGCTGGAGCAATGGCTTGGTGGGTAAAGGTGCTCACCACCAAGCTAATGACCTGAGTTTGGTCCCCAGGACCCACATGGTGGAGGGAGAGAAATAATCATTGCAAGCTGTCCTCTGACCTCCACTCTAACACGATGATGTGCATAGCGCATGCACACACACATACCCATACAAAGAAATAATTATAAAATTAAAAAGAGAAGTATAAACAAAATGATCTGTTTTTAAATACCAAATTACAGTTTATTGCTATACTGGTAAGCCTATAAAAGTTTTAAAAGAAGCCACACATTTCAAATTGTGCACATGTTTGGATATGACAGTGAGCAAATCCATTAGGCACTGAGGGTTTATTTTATGATAAGATTTGTCTGTCCTAAGTGTCAAGCACATCCAGAGTTTACAGAGCATATTCTCCGTCCCTCTGAAGATAAACAGATCAAGGGAGTATGTCTCCAGCTGGTGGGGAAGCCACTGATCACCCTCTGGGAAAGAATCTTGGCAGATAACAACATAGGCAGCAACAGCATACTGGAACTGAGTCGGGAGCAGGGGTGATGGGGTAAACAGTAAGAAAAGCCATCACAAAGACTGCATTGATAGCAGCCAAGCGAACAAAACTCATGGAAACACTCCATTCAAGATCTCACCTCCATGTCTCTTAACAGGGATCTCAGACTTCTTCAGAAAAGACAATTTTAAAAAAGGAGATGTGGATGGTGGAAAAGGTGCTTCAATGTGCTGGAGGGCTGAGTACAAATCCAAGAGGCAAGATCTGCCCCAGATAATAATCACGACGCGCTAGTCAGATCGCACACATGACCTTTCCACTTATAGGGATGGCATCTTTGTGCGTGATAATCCATCATTGACTATCAGAAAGTCTTCCGTTCACAACTATTGTATCCAGATTTGCAGAGTCTTAATGCATCTTAGAATGCATGCGTTTAAAAAACAAAACGAAGGACTGGGGATGTAGTTCCGTTGGTAGAGTGCTTGCTTGGCATGCATGAAGCCCTAGGTTCAGACCCTAGCACCCCATCAACCTGTTGTAAGAGTGCAGACCTATGATCACAGCTCTTGGGAGGTGGAGGCAGAAGGATCAGTAGTTCAAGGTCATCATCAGTTACAGAGTAAGTTTAAGAACAGCCTGGGATATTTAAGACCATGTGTCAAGAGGAAAAGAAGATGAAGCCAAGTGTGGTGGCTCACACCCGTAATCCTAGCACTCAGAAGACTGAGGCAGGATTGCCATGAGTTCTAGGCCATCCTGTGCTACATGGTAAGTTCCAGGCTAGCCTAGGCTAGAGAGTGAGAATCTAAATAAATAAATAAATAATAAATAAATAAATAAATAGTGGAATAACTTGTGTTGACATGCTTACACATATTAAAAAATTAATTCAGGGGTGTGCTGAATTTAATGTAGGAATGGTATTCTCCTTTGCTAAACTCATTAACATACTGAACCATCAACATTCTCAGGCTAAAGAATAAAATGGAAGGGATCCAGAGCAACAAACAGGAGTGCTGGGAAAGGCTTGGAGCATTTCCGTACTAAAAATCACAACACAGTAAGAGAAAGGTGCATTTTCCTTTCGGGTATTGACAGTACACCAAAAATATAAAAAAGCCCTGCTCCATAGTGCTACACCTTCAAGGTCATTTATCACCAGCTCAACAACCTACGGATGTTTTATTAAAAGAAAAATCCCAGGCTAAGACTGCCAGATCTTATCCAAGCCCCACTTATCAAAGGTGTTGCTCTGGCTGACAGGCAGCTGTCGAGTGGCATGGAGTTAACATTACTTTATATGTGGAAAAAAAAAACTTATGGGCAAGCACAGTACCTCGGTCCCCATTAAGCATTCTGATAACAGCACCACCATGAGCTGGGCTTAACATTTAAGCCTGCAGGGAGTCCTTGAGTGCATGAAGCCAGCCAAAATTTCCTAGCTAATTTTAACCCTATGGAGTGTGTTAAAAATCACATAGCAAGTAAATAGTCCGTAGAAGATGTTCCTCAGTTTCAAGACTGTGGGTTGAATCATTAAAAAGAAAAACTTTAGACAACTGTCCACTAAACACTATAATCTATATTTCTAGTCGGATTCACACATTCCCTGTAAGCAGCCTATCCGTGGTAATGCTCTTTAAAAGCTTGGACCACCATCACTAAGCCCATAAGCCCCCGTGCATAACATGCAGCTCTCTGATCAGAGGGACCCCACTGGACACCTGATCTGTACTTGGTACTTCCCAGTGTTCTAACTCTCTTTAAAGTGCAAATGACCCCCCTAATAAAAGATGATGGGGAGTCACAAAGGGGGGGAGCTTGTAGCATGTACTGTGCTCTTGCAGATTTTACCCAAACACATCATCAAGTCTATAAAAGTCTATGTCACACTTAAGAGTTACCTTCTGGTTAGTATTTCCAAATTCACCCATCTCTAGGGCTTGCTAGGATTTTATGGACATGAATGTGACTGGGAAATAAGAATAGAAACAGAAACTGCAGCCATAGGTCCGGAATCCCACATAGGGCATATTCTTGGGAAGAAGAGAGGATGTGGGGAAGGAAACTGGCACCCTGTAAAGGCTAACTGGGTTATTGTAACATTAAGTTCCTGCTTCTCTTCGGTGTTGGCGGCTCTCAGCTGGGGCTGGAGGGGAACCTGAGCAGTCTCTGCAGTCTCTGCAGTGTTTGAAGGAGTCAGAGGTGTATAAGGAGAAGGATCGGATCAGAACCAGGCCAGCCTTTCCCTGCCCGACACCCAGTGTGAAAACTCCAGGCAGCCACTCTGCCCTTGCATGTGAGCGTGCACATACACACCGGTACACACGCACGCACACACACACACGCTCACGGTCCTAGCTGCTTTTGGGATTCAACAAACCTGTCTTTAGAGAATCACACATGATCATGATGCCGATCTGTGTCTCGCTCTGTGCGTCTTTCTTTCTCTTACACACACACACACGCACATGCACACACACACGCACACGCACACACACCACTCACACACTTACACACGCGCACGCACACACGCTCCGCAAGCTGTCACAGAAGCACCACAGCACCATG
>NW_008341419.1:139232-140418 GCF_000622305.1 Nannospalax galili | reverse complement strand
GGCGGGGGGCGGGCGGGGCGGAGCTGACGCCCGGGCTGCTGCAGGTGATCCGCAGCCGCTCCCGCCTCCAGCGCCGGGGCCCAGCGCCGCTTGCTGGCTGCGCAGGGAATCTGGCGGGCGCCGGCCCGGGTGCACAGCTTGCACCTGCGCTGGGCTCCTGCACCTGCCCTTTCTGACCTCAAGCCCCAGGAAGGCGCTGCCTCCTTCTGCGCCTTGCTGCAGCACTTGGCACCAATTTCCACCGCACCCCATCGCACGGGAGACCACCCCCCTTCCCCCTGCGTGCACAGTGAGGCGACTCCAAGCATACACTATGTTATACCCTTGGATCCCCTCGAGTCACAGTCAACATGGGAATTCATTACAGAGTTGGAGTGTATCACGTTCGTCACAGATAATCCGAAAAATGCACACGGTTTGGATGCACACAGAACTTTTAGCAAATGATTCAGCCTAAAAACAGTAACATTCAACGTGCAGCAGTAACAAGGTCCAACAACAGTAGCAATATCCAACCCCAGGAACAGTCGACAGCAGAATAAACGCCATTGTCAGACGGTGTACAAGACAGACACGAAGAGTTCATCATCTAACTGCACAAGAAACTGTGCTCGCGTAAGGGATGATTTGGGTGGGTGAATCACTGGGTGGCCCTAAACTCCCGCTGTCGTCTCCATACCATACCCGAGAGAAGAAATTCGAGCTTTCCTCCGCAAACATCATAGCCAGCTCTCACAAGCCTCCTTACAAGAACAGCCAATCAAATCCCCATATTACAAATACTCTGGGCCACCTAGACCGGCCAGTGGGTAAAGGCACTTGCCACCAAGTCTGACAACCTGAGTTGGACTCCCGAGACCCACATGGCCAAAAGAGAGTATTGACTTCTGCAACTTGTCCTCTGACCTACATACACACACACACACACACACACACACACACACACACA
Source organism: Nannospalax galili (assembly GCF_000622305.1). Taxonomy (NCBI): domain Eukaryota; kingdom Metazoa; phylum Chordata; class Mammalia; order Rodentia; family Spalacidae; genus Nannospalax; species Nannospalax galili. The sequence goes on along the minus strand of NW_008341419.1, from coordinate 139,469 downwards.
CACGGCGAGCGCGCCACAATACATGCAGGCCCACATACACATACACACACAAATAAATAACGTGGAAATGAACCCAGCTGTGACTAAGATAATGAAAGTTTAGCTGGGCATGGTGGCGCATGCCTTTACTCCCAGCACTCGGGAGGCAGAGGCAGGCGGATCTCTGTGAGTTCAAGGCCAGCCTGGTTTACACAGTGAGTTCCAGGACAGCTGGGGCTACAGGGAGACCCTGTGTCA
>NW_008341419.1:112826-139198 GCF_000622305.1 Nannospalax galili | reverse complement strand
ATAATAATAATAATAATAATAATAATAATAATGATGATGATGATGATGATGAGAGGTCCAAGGCGACTGGAAGAGAAACACCTGTTTTCTTTCCCCTATAGTCCACAATTCTTTCATTTAATCACTGAAAATGTATGGACATTTCCAAGTACCTACCCTATAAAGATGCAGGCACTGTCCAGTAAAGACTCTTGTATCACGTACGTTAATTTGTGTCCATTACGGATGCTACAGCTTCTGACACATCATTAAAACTGACCAGGAAGTTCTATGCAGCTCACATTTTATTTCCAACTTTAATTTTGTACTTACAGAGCTGGGATTTATTTCCAAGAAAAACGAATAGTCTGTGTCTGTCTTGCTGTGGTGGGACACTGGCGCTGTGGAAGGGTACCTGTCATCCTACCTGTGGTATACTCTCGTGTCCATGGTGACCAGCCAGATCTTAATAAACTATCATTGTTTATGTGAAGTTTTACTCCTTTGTGAGTTCTACTCCTAAGAGTCTCTAAATGATCTGGCGAAAATAAAAGTCTAGCTCGGGATGATTTTTCTGAAATCAGTTCATGATTTAATGTTAAAAATACCTTTTGATCTTTCAGACTTAGAACAAATCAAGTTGAGTTTATTGACTTTTTCAAGTATTTTATTGAGACCTATACACAGGCAGTTTCTTGCAAAACCAGCTTGTGCTGGATAGCTTTAGTGTCAACTTGACACACCTGGGTTGAGGGAGCCTCAAATGGGGAAAATGCCTCCATTGGGCTGGCCTGTGAGCATGTCTGTAGGGCATTTTCTTGATTATTGAGTGATGTGAGAGGGCCCAGCCCACTGTGGGCCATGCCACCCCTGGGCAGGTGGGCCTGTGTTGCATAAGAAAGCAGGCTGAGCAGGGGCCAGGGGAGCAAGCCAGTAAGCAGCATTCCTTCATGGCCTGTGCTCCAGCTCCTACCTCCAGGTTCCTGCCCTGAGTTCCCACCTTGAGCTTTCTCAGAGATGTAAGCTAAATAAACCCTTTGCTTCCCAAGTTGGTATTGGTCAGAGTGCTTTGTCACAGCAATGGAGAATCAAATTAGAACACAGCATATTCTATCGATCTGAGAATTACCCCAGTTTACATATAGGATGAGCAAAATATTATAAAATCTCTTACCAGATTTTCTTTTTGGCATTTTAACTAGGTTGAAACTTTTCGAGCAAGAGTTAGATATTTTTTTTAATTTTCCCAACATAAGTGAAATGAGATAATAATTACGTATTTTTACATTTTTATTACATTTGTTGTGGGGGGAGGGGCGTGCATGCCACAGCACATGTGTGAAGGTCAGGGGATAATCTACAGGCATCAGTTCTCGCCTTTTACCATGTGGAGCCCAGAGGTTAGTCCAGGTTACCAGGCTTGGTGTCAGGAGCTCTTACCTGCTGAGTCGTCTCAGCAGCTCAACTTATATAGATAAATACAATACCATGAGGCTTCTAGATCTCTGATCTATGCTAAAGGTCTAAAAATATGTTTGAGAATGTCACATAGGCCAGAAGAAGGTACAAGATCCATTGGAGCTGGGATCACAGGTGATCATCAGCCACCCAACATGGGTGCTGGGAGCTGAATTTGGGTCCTCTTCAAGAACAATGAGTGCTCTTAATCACTGAGCACCTCTCCATCCCCATATAATGTTTATTTTTAAATAAAGAACTGAGGCAGATACAGCAAGTGGTTTAATATTGGGGGATGGTGTGGGTACATATTATTACTTTTGGTACCCAAAATTTTGATGTATAATTTTAAAGCTTGGGATCATTTTTACAAGAAAGCAATTTCAGTAAAAATTACAAAAGAAAGTTTTTATTTAAGGTATTATTTTCTAATTTAACTTTTGGATGACTTAAATATAAATCCCTATTTTCTTCTAATGAATAATAGTAAGAATTTGTTTTCAAGTGGGACAATTGTAAGATAAGATCCTATCTCAATTTTAATATAATTTTAAGTGAGAGGAAGAAATAGATCTTGGATATACCTCAAAGTTTACTTTTGGCATCTTGAGTTGTTATTGTAGAGTTAAGTTATGCAGAATTTAGCAAGTAGATGGATTTTACAGGCACAAAACTACCATCGGTAAAACAGAGAAAAGGCTGCTTCAAATTCTTATAAACAACTTACGTGTTTTGTGGCTTTGGGAAAAATCCTTCTTTTCCCGTAACTGTATATTGCATGTATTTTCTTCTTTCTACTTGTTATTGAAATTTTTTGCCTTAATATTGCTTTGTTTTATTGGTCTCTGTTAAAACGCTCCATGTTAGATCTTTACTATAATATGAAAGTTTAGCAAACGACATTTCTATATATTCTGTCCAAGTTTGGGGCGTGCTCTTTTATGGCTAATTTTATGTCTTGTGAAAGAAGGGGACAGTCGTATTTCCATTGCTTCTGCTTTATGTCTGTTTTGGGGGGGGCTGAGTTTCCTTCAGTTTGATTTGGTTTTTGAGACAAGGGTCTTGCTGTAGAACAAAGGCTGGCTTCAAACTTGCTGCCTTCTTGTATCTGCCTCCAGAGTGCTGGGTTTACAGATATGTTCCACTGTGTCAAGTCAAATTTCCTTACAACAACCACCTTTCTTTATCCACTCAGTCTCCTTGCCAGCACCCAAATTTCCTTTTTTTTTTTTTTTTTGACAAAGAGTTTATCTGCAGTCATCTAGTTCTGACTGAAACAACACAGCTCAGTGTTCCTTTGGCAAGACTCTAGGCATCCTTAAAGAGAAAAAAAAAATCAGGAGAGATGTAAAACTATTCATTGGACTTACAATTCACGAAGCTTCCCAATGATATGAGTTCAAAATATTAACTTCTTTGCCAGTTATTTCATATTCTCTACGCTTCCACAATTCCTATGTGCACCTTTGCTAGAAAAAAAATGCCAGGAGTTCCCTAGAGAAGTCAACACAAGTTGGTCCTCAGGTGGCATGGCTTCAATGTTTGGTCTGGATCACTGAGGGAACCAAGAATGACCTGACAGATGGCTGTGTTGATGAAGATGATAAAGATGAAGAAGAGGAGGATGACAACAATGATGGGGACGATAAAAATGATAATGAAGCCCCGTTTGTTGCTGTTTCCTATGCTCTGGATGCTTTATTTTTATTGTTTCTTTTGATCTTTGCAGCAAGGCCATTTTAGGATGAAGGGACCAAGTCTTAGAGAAATCATTTACCTGGCCCAAGATTATATAGCTGCTGAGTGGGGAGGCAGGGGTCTAAGGACTTTATGACCAATCTGTTTATCGTTATTTTGTGTTCCTTACCTACCCTGATCCCAGAGTGGAAAGATCAAGAGTCTAGACTAGTATGAACTATAAAAGGCCTGGAAAAGATCAGTCCTTGGTTTTAGGCCAACCAGGGTCCTGCTAGTTCTTGGAATGCCAAATCAATTCTGTAAAAAGGCAGGGATTACTCTGTGTTCTGGAGTAAAACCCAGCCTACACTTTCCTCTGAACTTTGGATTCTTAACAGAAATTGATTTTTCAAGACTTTAAGGTTACTCATCACTATATTATCCATTCCTTACATTGATCTTAAAATAGTGATGCTCCAAACTGCAATCAGTACTCTGGTTTCCAGGGTCAGGACTAACTATATGTAGATCATAGGAGCCATAAACATCACAAAAAGAGAGACCCTCATGTAAAAGAAACTTTACTAATTACCCACCTTCTCTACTGAATGGAGATACGGGTTTTGAACAGACGTGTGCTCCTAAGGAGCCATGGGTTCCTGAGGCGATATGGGTTCCTGAGGAGATGTATGTCCTGAGGAGATATGGGTTCCTGAGGAGCAGTGAGGAGATGTGTATTCCTGTGAAGCTGCGTGCTCCTGAGGAGTGTGCCTAAGGAGCTGTGGATTCCCAAGGAGATGTGTGTTCCTGTGAAGATGTGGGTTCTGAGGAAGTGTGTGTGGCTTTCTGAGGAGGTGGTGGTTTCTAAAGAGGTGTGAGTTCCTGAAGAGGTATGGATTCCTGAAGAGATGCAAGTTTTAGAGGTGACGCAGGTTCCTGGGGAGATATGTGTGTGACTTCCTGAGGAGGTGGGGTTTCTAAAGAGATGTATAAGTTCTTGAAAACGTGCATATGTCTGAGGAAATATGGGTTATTGAGATTTGGATCTCTGAGGAAGTGTAGGTTCCTAAGGAGATGTAAATTCCTGAGCTTAGGCCTTCTGGCAAGATGTGGGTTCCTAAAAGGACTGAGTAGGCAACCAGCAAATTCGGCTTCAACCTCCTGCTCTGGTACAATGAATGGTCCCTTCGTATCCATAAAGCGGTGGGTTTTGGACTCCCTGAAGATACAAATATGCACCAGTAATCAAATCTCTCATGTAAAATGATATATTTTCATATCACCTGCGTACATCATCCTACATCCTTTACAGCATCTCTATATTACTTATGATTACAGTGTAAATGTTATGTAACTGGTTGCTTGTTGCTGTTTAGGATATAAGGACAAGAAAAATGTCTTTGCGTGTACAGTACAGAAACCATTGTTTTCAGATAATTTGGATCCATTCACGGTTGAATCCATGGATGCAGAATCCACAGATACGAAGGGGCTGCCATGATTGTCTTTTCATATAATAAATATGCATAATAAGTTATGAGCTATGGTTACAAGGGGAATCTCAAGAATGTCTACAATCACTTAAGAACAGAGAAACATGGTGTCAGATGAGGAGCTTCTGTCTGATCCTCAAATGGAAATACGTTATCCTTCAAAAGACTAAAATACCTATGTACATAACCAAAAAAACTCTGCTTTTAGCTCCCAGTTTAATCAGATGTCACGTGCATTAGATGTCTATTACATACAGCATATTGTGGGTTTTTAAACCACAAAGTTATATCAACTGTAGCATCACCTTGATTTAGCTATAAAGACCATCTGTCCAGGGTGGAGGTGGTACTGGGAAGGGTGGGTGATGCACATCCAGTGCTGTGAAGCTCTGGAAAGATAGAAAATTCAGGAGGATGTTGACGCTGACTGCCGCCATGCGTACCTCAGTACAAAGAGAGCAAGGTGTTATGATACAAAATACTTTTTCTATGTGTCATTAGATCTCATAATCATGGTGAACTGTCTAAAGGTGGAGGATTCTATACCTTCAGGAACAGGTGTACTGAGCCACCAGTAGTTTATCCCAGCCATGGAAGATAAAATTGCCCAAACCAATACCTCCCCTTGACACAGGCTGTGTTCTATCAGACCTGAAGGCAGAATCCAGGGCAAAGTCTCTCCAGAAGCCCCAGAGGAGGCTTTACGGTTGGTATTCAATCCATGCATTCATTCATTTAGTATTCATTCAGCACCATTACTGCCTGGCTCTGCGCTCTCTTCCTGGAATACAGAATGAACAAGGAAATCCTGTGTTCCTGTGGCTTACAGGAGATGAGTGCTGTGGTAGACACACAGGGTAGGGATGCGGGAGACAGGATGATGAAGGCCATAGGGAATGGCTTCTTGAGACAGGTGACTTGTGAGCTAAATAGTAACACATTATCATCTGCCATGTGGAAAGGGGTGAGCCCAGAAAGAGCAGTGGTCCTTGTTATTAAAGAACAAAGAAATTAATCAACACAGGGAGGGATCTCAGGGGCAAACCAAAGAATCGAAGAAAGAGTGGCACATCCTAGGAATATCCACTTGGACCAACATGGGCTAAGGCACTGTATGACAAACAGATCAGCGGTGCATGTGTGCACATGTGCGTGCATGAGTGCGTGTGTGTTTCATCCAGGACTTACGGGAGCCATTCCTTTAGCAGACATTCTGAATTCCCTTAAGCCCCATCTCGAGTCTAGTATGAAATTTCCAGGTCTTTGGAAATGTTTTTCCTGGGTTCGAGTATTGAATTTTCTGAATTGGAAATTCCCAATCTTCTTCTCTCAGTGTAACTTCTTATTCATAGTTTACTTGTGTTTGTTTTTTCTTAAACCAGTTATTAGTGCTTATCGTGACTAGGCACTGAAGGAGATGGTAAAAGCACAATGTAAGGAGACAATGAAATGGCCTTTATACTCTGTCTCCACTTCAGCGAAGGCACCAAAGTCCCGCAAGCATCAAAACGGGCAAGAACCCTCATACTCCAGAGAGAAATTCTGGAACGTCTCTGTAGAAATTTCAGAGATGATGCTGGAAAGAGGTTTCTGAAGCTCAGCTTTTGAGGATATAGAAAAGGAGAGAGGCTGAGCACGGCCGTCCACTCATCGATGGTTAGTCTTAACTACCTCACAGGAAAATCATGAGGACCTGATTGAGATCACCCAAATCCCCTGGCTGTGCTCTGACGTCTAATTGGGCTTGATGCCTGCTTCTCCCCCCTCTCCCCCCATGCTCCAGACTATCTGACTTCTTACTCAAGTCTCGGGTGAATGAACAGACGGCAATTCAGACATGGCGTTCCTCAAGTAGAACCCCACCACCAAAGCCCTTCCTTGTGTACCCTCTTCTGAAATCACTTCCTCATTGCAGATCCTGGAGATTGCTGATCAGGCCAAAGACCAGGCAGCATGCTCAGGTTAATCCTCCTCCCTCACTCCTACATCGAATCCACTGGTCAGTCATGAGTATTAACAGGCTCTAAATCTGGCTGCTCTTAGATGTGCTAGTCTAAACTGCCTTCCCCCACTCTGCCTCTGCAGCCTCTTCTGCGTCCTCCAGCCACCTCTAGTCTCATCCTCACTTCTCTTTACCCTTGAATAAAAGCCATTTGTCACCAGCTTAGACAGTCCTGCATCCTCAGACCTCTCCCACCCATCAACCACACCTACTCCCATTTGATAACAGCACTTCAAAGACTTTGGCCTTCTTTCCCAGGTTCGTCCGGTCTTCACGTCGCATAAGTGGCTTTGTCATCCTTCAGCTCAGGACTCCCCACCATTTCTAGAACCTCCAGCCACTACCCCTTCATCATCACCTTGCTTCACTTCCTTAACTGGCAGCACCAGCAACATATCCCTATGTATGTGCTTCCCAAACAGAAATGAAATCTTAATGAAGTCTCAATAGCTGGTATCTATTCCCTCCCTCCCAATCAGCTGACTTGTCAAGCTGTCAGACGGGAGAGTGGTATCCTCAGCCAGGATCTGTTCTTTACATGGGCACACCGTGTACTACTGTTCTTACTCAAATATTCACAGGGTAGTTTATGAACTATGCTCTTCCAGCTTCGTTACTAGTGTGGAGGTTATACATATCACTCTGGAAACTTCCAGGCCATTCTTTTTATAAATGTGTGACTTACTATTTTAGTGACCAGCTAAACTTCTCCCCCACAGTCTCTAAAATGGAACCGGTACTTGCTCAGTTCTTCCAATGGCAAATATCCAGCCCTTGTGGCTACAGTGACTCAGATTTTCCCCTCAAGGTTTCCATTCAGACCTCCGGAACAAACACCACATGGTGCTATTTCAACACAGATGGATGGATAGATAGAGAAGCAGACAGGTTTGGGGTTTTCTTTAATGCCTCAACCCTATAAATAACATTTAAAAATCAGATTTTTGTGTATATCTAACAAAAAACTCCTTTATAACGGTTTTTTTTTAGTTGATCTAATGTATCCCAGGTGGCCTCAAACTCACTACGTAGCGAGGATGACCTTGAACCTCTGATCCATCTTCTTCTACCTCCAGAGGGTTGGAATTAAAGATCTGGTTTTTATGCAGTGCCGGGGCTGGAACCCAGGGCTTGGTGCACACTAGGTGGTGCACGCCAGGCCGCGTATGCTGGGCAAATGAGCTACATCCCCGTCCCCTCTCATACATCTTCTGGCTAAAACATTTCGTCTCTTTCAATACCCTTTTATGAACTTTGCTTTAGACTTCTCATTTTATCTGCCAACTTCTGTCATTTCTCTGCATTCGCCCCACACCCATCACACCCCCATCTATACTCCGTGTCCTAGAAAGCAGTTCACTTCCTCGATTCGCTTCTATTTCCTATTTTTCTCTTTTCCCAAGTAAGGGGATTACTATTTAGTTCTTAATGGAGTGCACATAAAAATGTTCGATTCTCTTGCTCTGACTTTCCTTTTATTTCCTTTTCAGTTTCTGCTCATTCAATTTGCAGAGCCTTTAATGCATTTTAATTATTTGCTCCTCAACCTAAATCTCTTCAGTGTAAGATATCTTTAGTGAGGGAAAAAAGAAACACCACAACCTCTTCATTTTCCAAGTACAGAAAGGCACCCAGCAGCATCAACAGCCCAAAGCCTGTCACTGTGGAAACCAGACACAGTCTCACAGTCTTCTATGGTTTCCCGTAGCACTTCAGCGGATGGCAAGAAACTCTCAGTCACTGAAGCTCAAGGTCACCCTGGACACAGTACCTGGGCCCTGCTCCCTGATCCTGTCCTGACCTTGAGTTCTTCTCAGACGGAGACTGTACCTCACGTGTATCAGGCTCCAAACTCTCTGTTGCTGAATGCCTCCTATTTGATTAGTGACTTTCCTCACTGCTGTGACCAAATCCCTGACAAGAGGCAACTTAAGGGAACAAGGGTTTATTGGCTCACAGTCTGAGGGTGTTACGCCCAGATCTTGTGACCCCCAATGACCACCAAGGAGTCCGGAGTGTATGCAACAGCAAAGAGCCTTTATTCGGGCTTAAGCTCGGGCCCTCAGATTTCACAGATCCGTACTGAGAGCCCGGAACTAGGGTCAAGTAGGCTTTTATAGGGAAGTTTCACAGAAGCCCGCTCGCTCGCTCACGCCAAGCATCCTTTAAAATGATTAGCTGGTCCTATGCCCTGAGTAAGGGGAGGATTCTTATTGGTAGGGGCTGTCTTTAGGCATTGGAATGCGCTGTTATCTGTGGGGCCAGAAGTTTCTGTTTTTACCTTGTAAGGCTGCTCTATGCCCGGGCTTGCTTGATCTATAGCTTTCTGGGATGGGGTTGGTAACTGAAGATTACAACATGTCTGGGCATGCCCAGGCTTGCCTGAAACAGCTAGTCAAAATGGAGTTAGTACTGCCTTAAGCCAAACACATTACAGAAGCAGAAAGAGCAGTTAGACTAGTCAGGGTCCCACAAGGGTGGGGCGAGGAAGCCATGGTGGCAGGAGGGTGAGGCCGCTTACAACTGGGCAGGTCAGGAAGCAGAGAAAGGGGGATTCCAGCACTCTGCTGGCTCCCTCCGTCTCCTTTCTAATCAGTTTAGAACCCAGCCCATAGGATGGTGCCACCAACATTCAGGGTAGGTCTTCCCTCAGCAGTTGATTCTATCTGGACATCTGCTCTCTGATACATCCAAAGATGTGTTTTATTCATAACCTAATGTTTCTTAATCCAATCAAGCCACCCATCAAAAATCAATGGAGAATTAAGTCAGAGCTGGCACTAGTCTTCCAGTCTTTTCTGACCTCCATCAGAACCCCTGGTATGTCTTGGCTCTCTTCCTTTTGGGCCTCTTTCTCCACCATGTGTCCCCCGGCCCTTGGCACTCACTGATACCCACAATCATCTTTTGCTGGACTTTGATGACTTTGTTAGAGCAGAATGGCTCTGCTGACCCAGACTTCTCACCTTTAGTCTAAACAAATTTTCATATTAAGGAAATTGTCAAATGAGGCTCCTGTATTGCAGATGCCAGGCCATGAGTTCCAAATTTCACTATTCCTTAATCTCAAATTAGAAAAGTAAAATATGGAAAAAGAAAACTTAGACTAAACCAAAATAAAGATCTTAAAAAAAGAGGGGATGCAAAACGTGCAATAAAGTTAATAACATTGGATATTAGCACCAAAATAGTAAGATATTACACTCATAAAACAGGAAAAGTTATTGATGTAAAAAGAACAAGAAGGAATTCTGAGAAATTCAAAATGTTAAGCAAAAGAAACTTTTCAACAGGGGTATAAAGTTGAGATAACTTCCAAAAGGTATAAAAACAGATGATGGGGCTGGAGAGATGGCTCAGCAGTTAAGAGCACTGGCTGCTTTTGCAGAGTACCCAGGTTCAGTTCCCAGCACCCACATGGCAGCTAACAACCATCCAAAACTCCAGTTTCAGTGGATCTGATGCCCTCTTCTGGCCTCTGTGGGCATTGCCTGCATATAGTGTAATTACATACATGCAGGGAAAACACTCACATGCATATAATAAAAATAAATAAATAAAATGTAAAGACAAAGACAGAAAACAGGACAAAAGGGTAAAATGCCCAGAGCCTGAATCTAGAAAACATGTCACCTAACTCATATTTTTAGTATGAAAAAGGAAATAGGGAAGGGAGGGAGAACCTATCAAGGCACAGCCGAACAGAACTAGATGCTCTGTGTGGAAAGAGTTGAGGTGGCTGAGAAGGGTTCGCTCCAGGCTGTTTCTGTGCTTCCCTAGAAGAAGGTACCTACTGTGCATGTAGGTTAAATTAGTAGTAGACCCCAAGTAGCAGACAGGGTTGGGACCAGGGATTTAGGTGGAACAAGGAGGATTCCACCAGTACTGTGTAGGACCAGTACACACACAGAGAGTCCTTACCATGGTCCTACCCTTATCTATTCCATCACCTTTTGCTGGGCTCTGCTGACCCCGACCACTCACTTTTAGTCTAAACAAATTTTCATAATAAGTTGTGCTTTGGGGGATCCTGAGTTACAAAAGCTTTACCCTTGAGTTCCAACTTTCACTATTCCTTAATTTGAAATGAGAATATAAGACTAGACCACATAGGGGATGCACAGACCCTCAGATAGCAAGCATCAGACCTCACGTATGAGGGATTTTCCTTTACACTTATACCTATGATAAACTTTAATTTATAGCTTAGGAACCTATCTTGGGTGTTTTATTGTTGCTATGGCAAAATACTCTGGCAAAAGCAATTTGAGGGACAGGGTTTATTCTGACTTACAGTAACAGAGGGATACCATCCATCGTGGGAGGAGGACTGCACAGACAGGAAGGCCAAGAGGCAGGAGAATGACACTAACTGGTCACATCGTATCCACACTCGGGGAGCAGAGAGAACATAGGAAGTGGTGCTTGGCTATAAAGCCTCAAGTCCCACAGCCAGTGATGTACTTCTCCCAGCAAGGCTCTACCTTTAAGTGTTCCACAGCCCTCCAAAACAGCACCATCAGCTGGTGACCAACACGTGTTCAAGTGTTCAAACACATGAATGTAAGAGAGACATTTGAACCACAACAGATCAGTTCAAATTTAACAGTAAATGATGAGATCGAATAATTATAGTAATATAATACAATAAAGTTTATTTAAAATGTATGAATTGTTTATTTAGAGAATTTTCTATTTAATACTGTTAGACTGTGGGTAACTGAAATTTCAGGAAGCGGACTGAGAGACGGTGAGCAGAGAGAGGAGAGAGCCTAGCCCCTCCTTCTTATTCTGTTGTCACGATTATAAACGATAGAACCAGACTGATTGCTATCCTGAAAGGCCAAGCAAGAGGCTGTTGAAAGAGATCTACTTCAGTGAACTGGAACCAGCCCAGGTCCTAGGGTCTGGCGGGTGGTAGGTAGGTCATGAACATGACGGAAGGAAGGGGACCCACAAGCAACAGCATGAAGACATGACTGCCGTGCGGTGCGGGGAGGGGAATGCAGAGAGTGGAGCAGTCCTGTGTGACAAGGACGAGTGTGCTCTTCTACCCTTGTACCATGGTGAGGCAGGGCCGCACAGGGACCCTGATGCAGGACAGATAGGTGCCCAGTAGTAGGGACGGTCACCTGGACCATCAAAGCAGGCCCATTAACAAGAATGGACCTTCACAGAAACCGAGGGACCGTTTTGTCTGGATCAGGCGTAGTTGAAATTTGATGTGAGGACAAATTGCTGCAGAGCCCACCAGGAAAGAATATACATCAGGCTGCCCACTGGCAGAGGTAAAGTGACTCTGAGTAGCAATAGTGACAGGACAGTGAAATATTGTGTTCCCAAGGAGAAAGCCAACTAGCACCTTCTACCAGGAAATACCCGATGGCAAAGAAATCATATTTTTATAAAACAGCCACAAGGGGGCTGGAGAGATGACTCTGTGATTAAGCGTACATGCTGAGCATGTACTGCTCCTGCAGAGGACTGGAATTCAATCCCTAGTCCCTACATCAGGCAGCTCACAACCACCCACTCTCAACTCCAGTTCCAGGGGATCTGATGCGCACACACACACACAGACACACAGACACAGACACAGACACACACACACACACACACACACACACACACACACACACACAAAACCCCCACACATACACATAATTTAAAGTAACCCAACCCCCCACATACATATGCATTTAAGATAAAATATATCTTTAAAATGAAATAAAATAAAAAGAACAACTAACCTGAACAAAATCTCAAGATTTTCAAAATACCTTCTTTAAAACACAAGATGAAGCAAACACAAGGGCAAACACAAGGCCCTGGGTTCAGTCCTCAGCTCTGGAAAAAAAAAAAAGACAAAATAACAAAAACACAAGATGAATGTGAAACGTCCATCACAGAGTTCATATTCACTAATGAAAAACCACACGTAACCAGCAACAAAGTGTTTTCCTAAAACGGTAAAGGTAAAGGAGGGAGGGGGGTTGCTAGTTAGGTTAAAATGGAAATGTATGGATAGGAAAGGAGGAGAAAGAAAGGAGGGAGTGAGGGAGGGGGGAGGGAGGGAGGGGGGACCTGCAAGTAAGCAGGAAGTAAACTTTGCCTCCAACTCCAGTGAAATGGTGAAAGTGATATAAGATACTCTAGTCTGTTCAGGTGCTAGGACAGTGTGATAGAAAATGGGCAGCTGATAAACAGAAGTTTACTTCTCACAGTTCAAACTGTGGCGTTCAGGATTGACGTGGAGACCAGTGCCATGTCTGATGAGGGCCTGATTCCTGCCTTGTAGACTGTACCTTCTTTCATCACAAGCCACTTTCTAATCCTGCTTTCTACCTTCTTCACACAAATGAGGGGTCCAGAAGGCCCATCACACCTGTCCTGGGAACCCTGCCTGCTCATCTTCTTTAAGAGAACAATAAACAAGGACAAGGTTGAGCCTATGTGGAGGATTTAGTTGGACTTTTCCAAAGAGGTTTCCAGAACTGCAGATCTTTTAGACATGGGAAACACAGCAGGAAGCCAGTTAAAAGAACTTGGTGCATTAGTGTGTTGTTGCTGTAACAAAACACCTGACAAAAGCAATTTAGAGAAGAAAAGATTATTTACTTCACGGTCAGAGGAGACAACCTGGAAGGCCTGGCACAGGAGCCTGAGGCAGATGGTCTCGTTGCATCCGCAGTCAGGAAGCAGAGAGGTGAAGCGGAAGCTCAGCCTCTTTCCTCCTTTACTCATCTGGAAACCCAGCCCATGGGATGCGCTGCCCACATGTAGGGTGGCTCTTCCCAAAGCAATGAACACAATCTAAAATTCCTCACAGACATGCCCAGAGGCTTGTTTCCACGGTGATTCTAAATGCCATCAAGTTGACAATTACGATAAACCATCACACATGGGTTCCCAAGGGCTTGGTAGGATCTGCTTTACTTAAACACACCCATGACTTAGAAGCCAGGATAAATGACACCACAGAACTCAGCCGTGACATTATGCTGTTCAAGGCAACATGATTCTAAGTTCTGAAACCTCAACAAAGATCCATCAAGCCAGACGGGCACAGTGTCGCACTCAAGAGGCTGAGGTAGGCGGACTGGGAGTTCCAGACCACCACCTAGGTCATGACAGTGAGTTCCAGGGCTAGGGATGCAGCTCAGCAGTAGAACACCACCAAGCGTGCTTGAGGTCCTAGGTTTAAGCCCCAGTACCACAAAGATTTAAAAATCAGTAAAATAAAGGGTACATAAGGAGTTCCAGGGCAGTCTGAGCTTCATAGTGTGAACTTATCTCCAAAATAATAAAATATGAAGGGTTGAATGATGGTTCAGTGATTAAGGGCACTAGCTGCTCTTGGGGAGGGCCCAGTTCAGCTCCCAGCACCCACATGGCAACACCATCCGTTCCGGTTCCAGGGAATCCGATGTTCTCTTCTGGCCTCTGCTGGCACTGTATGCACATAGTGTGTGTGCTTACACACCTGCAGGCAAACACTCATACACATAAAATAAAAATAAATCAAAGAATTAAATCAATAATAAAAAGTATGAAAATTTTTTTCAGTTCCTCAAGTCAAAATGAACTAGAAAAGGTGGTCTATGAATTTCAATTTCAAAATGAATAAAAGAATCCAAATACAAAAATAAGAGCTGCCAGTCCTTGGCAGAAGTGGGGCATCTCACATGTCCCTGGGGATAACGTACAGGGTGTGCTTAATAATGAAGTAACTCAAGTTAAAAGCAGTCCAAAACTCCACTCAAGCCATGTGTGTCCATGCTCAGAGTAACGGTAAGGTTCCGATCCGTCGCTCTTAAAAACTACTGGTGAAAACTATGTGATCACGGACTGAAATGACCTTTTTTGTCAAGTCTGGAAACACAGGTTAGCATTGAAGATTCAAAAAGAAAAGTCTTGAAAGATATAATCAGACTAAAAACGCCTCTCAGGGGACACCTTTGAAACGAAGGACTCCTTCAGGAAGATTCAAGGTCACAAAGACTCCCGCTCCCTCTCTCCCTGAGTGCCACAGGATACGGGGTGGATGGTGAGCCCTGGGAGGATGGGCTGGTGTGCAGGGCTCAGCTGGCACTGCTCTGCAGCATGGACTCTGCTCTGCAGCATGGACTCTGGGTACAGTGCTCCTGCTGCACTAGTTTGAAGAAAAACAGGAAAGTAGACGAAACCCAAACATTGGGTGAACACCCTCAGAATGACCACACTCATTCACCTCTGCACTCCCTATGACCGTCACTTCAGGCCCCATAGTGTGTGTGTTAGTTATGTCTCTCATCACTGGGACAAAATACCTGATGACAACAACTTAGGGGAGGGAAGGATTTATTTCAGCTCAAAATTGCATAGTGATAACAGCCTGGAGGTGTTCACAGTATAGGAGAGGCCCTGATCCCTAGGGACACCAGTGTGAGGCAGCCAGCTCACATTGCAGAGGACCAGGAAGCAGAGGGCATGGGCCAGAAGCAGAGCCAGGTTAGAACCCTCAAGGCCCACCCCTCAGTGATTCACTTCCCCCAGCTAGGCCCACCTCCCATCTCCAAACAGCACCACCAGCTGGGGACCAAGTGTTCAAACACATGAGACTGGGAGGGACATTTCATATCTGAACCCTACCACTGAGCTAGGCATTGATAAACATAGTCTCTCTTAAGAAGTACACTTTGCAACAGTGAGCGTTGATCAGATTAAGAGAGGCCTGGGAGGTGAGTAAAGCTCTAGGGCTGCAGAGCCATCCATTTTCTATGACCTTGTGTGCGCGGGGTCAGTACTCTCTCCTGTCACCATGGCATGTGGACAGCTATTCCTAAAAGTCAGGTATGAGAGAGAGGATTGGGACATGGACAGCATCACAGAGAACAACTTAGAATTTAGAAGTCCTTCTGCCATCCTGGCCTCTTTGGCAGTGAATGGAGATTAACACAGACAACCACACATGAGCAAAGTGCAGAGTGACCATGGAGAGCTCATCCCCCAAGTGGGACATCCATAACACACACCCGTTCCCAAGGCTCAGGGAACATCATGAGAGAGAAAGGAGATAGACTGTAAGAGCCAGAGGTTGGGGAGCACAGCTGTGGACATGACAGGCAGCTACACAGTCAACACTCAACAGCTGTGGCTGCCTACACAAGACGGGCATAAGGTCAGGCTAGACAATATTCCAGTGGGGTAGTGAGAGCTCACAAGGCCCCACTCCTAGCCGAGAAGCTATGGGCAGACGATGGCTGCTAGGGGAGAGAAGGTGAGTCTTCATCGGGGTTGGGGCTCCTGGTATGTTGCCAGTACAACAGTTGATAACCCTACACCCATGTGCTCAGGAAACACTAATCGGACTCATTAAGTCATGAAAAGAGGATGACAATCTGCAGTCCTAGGGGATATTTGATCAAAATCAATGCATGCATGTCTGAAGAAAGAATAAAGAAGTAACTTGGAAGTCCTTCCATCCTCACCACCAGAGACTTCACACTGACCTTTAGCTTGTTTTCTAGTGTCCCAGTGTCTGCCTGTCTATCCGTCTGTCTCAGCTGCCTCTGCTCCCCATCCCTTGACCTCCTTTTGCGTCATCGTCTCCTCATGTTTGGAACATAGACTCTGTTCTTCTCTTTGGTGCAGATGACAGAACTCCAGGTCCTTGGCACATTCTCATGTACAGCAATTTAATTATTCTTTTTAAAAACGTGGACATCCAGACTAAGCCCCGGAAGTCTGGTCGTGACCCAAAGAATCCATTGTTTTCAGCCAACTGCTTTCTCTTTTCATCGCCCCTGCATAATGAACAGTTGGAAACAGAAATAGGAGCCATACTCTTACTTTCCCACGCACCTTGGAAGGTCATTCATCCTTTTTATTATCAAGTAAAGCAATACCTCACCCTGTAGTTCTCAAGGGCTGTACAGATGAGTTGCCAACTGAGATCCATGCTCTCACAGCGATGATGACCAGAAGTCTGCAGTCAGGAGGCCACACGCTGCCCCCAAGGATATAGCAGGAACTTCACCTGCCTCACCCAGCGCCTGCTTACAACTGATCTTCTTTGGCTGGTGACAGCATGATTCAAATCCCTGCCAATTTCCCCATGGTCCCCACTCTCCCATGGTCTCCACTCCTCTCTCATGGTCCCCACTCTCTCATGATCCCCACTCTCCCGTGGTCCCCATTCTCCATGATCCCCAGCCTCCCATGGCCCCCCGCTCTCCCATGGTCCCTGCTCTCTCATGGTCCCCACTCCTCTCCCGTGGTCCCCACTCTCCCATGGTCCCCACTCCTCTCCCGTGGTCCCCGCTCTCCCGTGATTCCCACTCTCCCATGGTCCCCACTCTCCCATGGTCCCCACTCTCCCATGGTTCCCACTCTCCCATGGTCTCCACTCTCCCATGGTCCCCACTCTCCATGATCCCTACTCTCCCGTAGTTCCCGCTCTCCCATGGTCCCCACTCTCCTCACGTTTTCTCTCCGTTACTTCAGGACACCATTCACTGGATTAAGGACATCCTCCAAGTACAAAACAATTTCTCTGTGACAATCCTAACTAATTGTACCTACAAACACCCTCTCCCTAACCTCCTATTCTCATGCTCTGTGTGGACACAAATTTGAGATGGGGAGGAAATGCTATTCAACCTAGTTCTCCTAAAATTCTGAAATTTACAATAGCATGATGGAATTAGAAGTTTTATTTCAAACTTTTGTATGTGTGTACATATATGAATTCTCATTCACACCCACATATTCCTGTTCACACATATGTAAGTACAAACATTCCTAAACGTTTCAGTTAACTATGTCATATGTTTCAATCATATTCTTGAACACGCATTTCTTGAACACTTTTATGGTAGATGTAGGAATTTCATTTCTTTAATAGATCTAAGTATTATTACTCCTGACTCCTCAAACTGACCCCAAGCCTCTCTTTTCCCAGGGGAGTCATGTGCCAGAGAGGGAATTTCTTCCAGACTGGAGTTATTTTCACACGTTTGTTTTGAAATTAAAACAATAGTAAAGTGCACTGACATTTTGTTCCTGGAGCACACAGCAATATTTTTGTGGTTACTCTGGCAACCACCAAGGGTAGCAAGAGCAGAGGAGCAAAGGAGCAGAAGGCCTGACCGTGGCCACCAGACGGTGGAAGAAATACCTCTCTGTGGCTAGCTGGTACAGGTCCTAACAGGACAGAGCTCAGAGCCCAGGTATTGCCCAGAAAATGGCCTGACCTGACTCATCATCCTGGGACACAAATTATTTTCTCAAGAGACTAATGATAAACCAAGGAGGGTAGGAATTAGGAAGAAGTTCTTAAAAAGAAATGTTTATACAGGGTCAGACATCCCATCAGCATAGAAGGCGCACTTGCTGGTTGAACTATTTGTAGACAGCCAATGCACACCTTGCCAAGTCCACAGTTCACCATCACTAATGTGTATTGAGGATTTAATTTTATCCATGTGCCAGATTCTGGGACACAGTCTGAAATAAATCCTGTCACTTCTACAATCTTAAGATGCTTAACTTGTCTGAGTTGAGAAACATGTGGGGCATCAATGAAGTGCACCTTGCAGGGCACGGTGTCTGTGAAGGGTTTTCCAGAGCCTTACTGAGAGGGAAGACCACTTCCTAATGTGAGAGGTACCGTCCCATGGGTTAAGACTCCAGACTGCATAAGGAAGGAGAGATGGAAAAAGCCAGTTGACACCAATAGCCCCTTCCCTTGCTTCCTGACCTACCCAAAGGTGAGCAGCAGCACTCTACTTCCAGAGACAGGAGCTGCCTGCCCCACATGGTGACCCTTTCCTCCCTGGAGCCACTTCCTGTGAGGTCACAGCAATGAGAAAACTAATATCAACTTCCATGTTTAGAATCATAGCCTCACTCTTACTGTTGAGGACCTGCTGTGTGCACACCCCTGAGATGGGGGCTTTGAAAAAAATTTTTAGAAATTAAAAAAAATTATTATTTTTATTTTATGTGTATGAGTATATTGCCCACATGTATGTGAGTGCACCTGTGTCATGCAATGCTGTGGAGGTCAGAAGAGGGTTTCGGATTCCCCTGGAACTGGAGTTAAGGATGGTTCACAGCTGCCATGTGGGTGCTGGGAATTGAACCTGGGTCCTCTGCAAGAGCAGTCAGTGTTCTTAACCTCTGAGCCATCTCTCCAGCCCCCTGAAAACCTTTTATAGGTGTGATGTGCTAATCTCCTTTCTGCCTCACTAGAGTTGGCCCTTCTGGATGTTATATACAAACAAAATAATACTATTCCATTGTGTTTCTCTAGTGCTGTGTCGAGAAACTCTGACCAAAATCAACTCAGGGAGTAAATGGTTTATTTGGCTTGTAGGTTGCAGTCCCTCAGGGAAGGAAGCCGTGGCAGGAAGTCACAGCAGGAACTGCAGCACAGACCACTGAGGACCCCTGCAGACTGCCCCATCCCCAGCTTGCTCAGCTACTTTCCTTATTCAGCCCAGGCCCACCTGCCCAGGGATGGTACCACTCATTGTAGGGGTACATACATTTGATGGATGTTCAGTTTATTTCTAGTTTTTTCCTATTATAAATTATTTTGCTATAAAAAGTACGATATAAGTTCTACTCCAGCCAAAGACACCGTGGGAGGCAAGTGTGGTGGATGACTTCCGTTGTCAGCTTGACTGGACTAAGCAACACCCAGGGCAGTGGTGAAGCACACCTTTGGCGGTGTCTGTGATAGTAACTTCAGACAGGATTAACTGAGCGGAGACCAACCCCTTGTGAGGATGGTGCCATCCCCTGGACTGAAAGGGGAGAGGATGATACAGCCAGCTGAGCACCAATATTTCCAGTGATCCACCCAGATGTGAGCTAGCAGCCCCAAAGACAGGAGCCACTCCCGCCACCGTGCTTTTGCCACCATGACAGACCACCTCCCTTGGACCATGAGCCAGAATGAACCTCTATCCCTTAAGTCACTTTTTATCAGGTATTTGGTCACAGCAATGAGAAAATTAAACAGTAGGTAAACTTTTATATATGTGGCCCACACATCTTCTTACCCCAAGTTCTAATAAGAAAAAAAGATACAGAGTGGCTGGGAATTATAATGGGGTGTGGGGCCACATCTGAGCCCCAGCCTCCTGGGAAGGTATGGTCTCCAAAGGTCCTAAGAGTCTTGGGGAAGCAGGAAGCACCGTGGCCTGGAAAAGGGCAGGAAGAAGCTGCACTCTGTCATCCATACAACCCAAGGAAAGTCAGAGCTTTGAACCTTTTTTCAAAAGTATGTGTATATGAGTACAGGTGCCCTCAGAACCCAGAAAACAGTGTCAGATCTCCTGGAACCAGAGTTAAAGGGAACTGTGAACCAAGTGACATTGGTGCTGGAGGCTAAACTTGGGACCTCTTCGAGAGCAGTGCATGGCGTCTCTCTAGCCCTGAGTCAGTTTCAAAACTGAAGGCCACAGCCAAAATCTACTCCATATGACTTTCCAGCATTGGAAGAAAATTAGTGTGTGCTCATGTCTGTCCCCTGGGTTCCCCAGGAGCACTGGAGCCATTCAAGATTCAGCTCCCAGTCTTCACCGTGAGTCTCACCAGAGAAAGCCCAGTGGCTCACCTTCAGTTAGGGGAAATAGAAGCTGAGTCGGGCCTTCAGGAAGACGACCCTGGGATGGGAAAGAGGCAGAAAGGAAAGGGGATTGGCTAATCACAACCTGCTCTGACCCACTGTTCCTACTGACTACGATGCAGCAAAATCACCTAGGATGAATGAGTTGTGTTACCCCTCTGTTAGATTAGTCACACAATTAAAACTATTTTTAAGATAATGTTCTATTTATATACCAAACAGCTAAGTACAGAGCTGTGTGACTCCACATCATTTGACAATATTCCACATTTACTAAAATGAAAACATGAATTAGAACACAAAGTCAGACCAGATTGCCTCAACTCTTAGAAGAGCTTATCTAGAAAGAAGACAACGTTGACGTTCATTTTCAGTCATTGAACCAAAGAAAGGTGTTTCTATTTATTAATCCTTCTTTTAAGAAGCACCTCAAACCTTTGTAAGTACATAAAGTCATTTCAAATATAATCACTTTTTTAC
The DNA here is from genome assembly GCF_000622305.1 of Nannospalax galili. NCBI lineage: Eukaryota > Metazoa > Chordata > Mammalia > Rodentia > Spalacidae > Nannospalax > Nannospalax galili. Next base: position 118,491 of record NW_008341419.1, on the reverse strand, counting down.
AAATGTTGTCAGACTGGTTGGAAAGGCACCTAAACATGGTCTGATTCTAGTTGGTTTCCAGCAAGAGAAGGAATTCTGCTGAACCTTGACTAATGCGACTGTCATGTTATCTGGCTAAACATGGGAACTATTGCAGAATTAGGGCATAGGTGCTGTGACTTCTAGAACAATAGTTTTGGAGAGAGAGCTCGAGTCTAGAGTCCCAGACTCCTGCCCTGGGAAAGTCATGCAGCAGCTCAGTTAGCAGTGAGCTAGGGGTCTGGGAAAGGAGACAGGCTGCTCTGCCTCAGATGGCTTAGCATCTAGCAGCTGTCAGCAGATTAAAACCAAGAGTCCAGAGGTGCCAGTCAGGACCTTATGCAACAAGGTTCTTCATGGATATATGAATCAGATGAAGAAGGGAAGCAAAGCTCTCAGGGCCTGTGGGTATGGATCATGAGCTGCTCCTCATCACCCAGATGAGGAGCAGCTGAGATCAGAGGTGGACACCTGTCTGTCATAGCTCAGGGAGACTGGAGGAAAGAGGACAGATAACATGAAATCATCCTGCTTACCATGGGTTTATTCCCATGCCTACCTCATGCCAGGCACTGCCAGGACATCCAGAGATGTCACTGAGAGCATAAGAAAAATGGAACAGAGTTCAATAGAGGTGGGGTTGGAGAAGCCCAAGAACACCTGAGCTAAGGGACTCTGAACACTTAACCAGCAATGAACCTGCCAGGGCCCAGGATAGCAATGGGAGGCACAAAATGCAAAAGGCTGGAGAGACTGCTCAGTGGTTACAGTGCTTTCTGTATAACAATGAGAGCTGGAGTTCAGATCTCCAGGACCCATGTAAATGCCAGGTGGGCATGGGGGTTCACCTATAGTTACAGCCTTGAAAGGCCATCAAGAGGTCCCAGAGTGAACTATCAAGACCAGTCATGGCACTGAGCTCTGGATTTGACTGATTCTGTCTCAACAAAAAGGTAGAAGAGTGATGCCAGGGATGATTCCTGGCATCAACTTAGGCCTCCATATGCACGCACGCATGCACGCACACACACATGCACATGTACACATGCACACACACAAATGCAGGCACACACACATACCCCCAAACAGGTGTGTCTACACACATGTAAACATGCATATAAACAGACATACAGGAAAATGGAAAGGGAGAAAAGTTTCAAAAGCTTTGGAAATGAGCAGGTGCCTAAGCAAGATTTGCAGAAGACTGTCAGGCCACAGATAGAAACAACCGTTGGTGCCCTGGCTGGGCACTTGGCTACTCTACTGTTGGGCGGAGGTGGCAGAAATTCCTGCTTACATTATAGGACTACATGGGAAACTGTATTTAAACTTTAAAGTACGTGAGACTGGAGAGGTGGCTCAATGGGTAAGAGCACTTGCTACTCAAGCCTGAAGACAAAATCCAGACCCCCAGCACTCACATAAAAAGCTTGGTGTGGCAGCACACACCTTTAACCCCAGCAATGGAGGGACAGAGACAGGACCAGGATGATCCCGGGGACTCACTGACCAGCTAGTCTAGCAGAGAAAGCAAGCTCCAGGTTTGGTGAAAGACCTTGTCTCAAAAAATAGATGGATAGGGCTGGAGAGATGACTCAGTGGTTAAGAGCACTGGCTGCTCTTGCAGAGAATCTGAGTTGGGTTCCCAGCACCTACATGGCAGCTAACAACTGTCCAGGGGATCTGACACCTTCTTCTGACCTCTGCAGGCATTGCACGACACAGGTACACTTACACACATGCAAGCAATATACTCATACATATAAGATAAAAATAATAAATAGAATATTTTTTAAAATAGGTGGATAGTCAGACATGGACTTCTGGCTTCCACACATGGGCACATGCACCTGTACACACACGTATACATATATGCGTGTACCACACACATACTTTTTAAAAATATGCATCTGATGTAGACTTTGCTGGTGTTTTACTGCATGCAGGTGGGATACTGCCCTTTGGGTAGTAACTCTGCTCTTTATTATCCATTTCAGATATCCAAAGTCATCTTCTAACCCCTCTTTTAGGACCATCTCTCCAAATACTGAGACTATAGCCATGGGCCCAGTGCTTAGGTGCAAACTGTTCTCTGAGCCGCAGCCACAGATACTGTGCATGAAGCACTTTCTATTTGTAGCGTTATATCTCTACCTTGTGGGCTCCTAATCCCAACAAGGGCCTCTCCAGCCCTGACTGGCAATGTCAAACTGTTCTGTCCAATTCTGGTACTGTTTACCAGTAAGTAGCTCAAGGATGGCACCTGATAGATGTCCAACATCAGCACCCTCCAGCATCTCCACCTTCCTTGCTTAGAGTCCTCAAATAGGCTGTGCAGTCTATTTATTTTGCACAGGCAAATTGGTTTTCAGTAACCGGATTTGCAGGACGTTGTAATTGCACTAACAAAGGATAGCAGCAAAGGAGGGTGAAACAAACAACGGAGCTGAGAGAAGAACAAGAGCCCGAATACTTTAATAACCCCTCCATCCTGCATCCTCTATTTTGGTGGCTCAACCCTTAACCACCCTCTTCAGTTCCCTTCCCTTCTGGATGCTGATGTGAAGCTTGTAAAGAGAGGAGTGGTGGAGAGGAGGTGTAGGGTGACGGAAATTAGTCCTGCCAGGAGGCCTTAGGGTACCAAAGAAATGGGGTGGCATCCCACCAGCTCCTTCCTCTGACTCAGCCCTCCAGCTCCGGTCCCCCACCGGCATCATTTCCAATGAAGCTTTTGGGTTTTGCTTAGTTGGTCCAGACTTTGGAAGGCGGTTTAGTGAAGCCTTTCACACTGTGGAGTCTGAGCCACAGTTCAAAGACCAAACTGACTTTTTACGTCTCTTCTTTCTCCTGGTAATGAGGGAGACCCACGTCTCTGTGAGGATGAACGCCAGTTTGGGTGTCCAGGTCTTCAAAAGACTCAGACTCACTGACTGAGCCAGAAACACTAGTCCAACCTTATCTTAGAAGCAAAGCCGATCATAACGAAGATACTGTACATTTGCCCAGTTGCACCAAGCAGAAATTCAAGTCTTTTTCAGAGAAATTCATAGTCATAGAAAATATACCACTTTCTTCCATTTTCCCCAATTTTTCAGCCTTTGCAGCAGTTATCAGTTATTGCTGATCTGAGATATTTGTTATCTCTGAACTATAACGTTTACCTCCTGGGAGTGTTACAAGGACGAATGCCTGGTCACACACATTCCTCAGAAGAATGGCTTCAGGTAAATCAGCACCGTTCATTACACAGTGTGTAAAAAACTCATGGACTTGGGGGCTGTAGGGATGGCTCAGAGGTTAAGAGTACTGCTGCTCTTGCGGAGGACGCGAGTACAGTTCCCAGCACCCACATGGTGGCTCACAATTGTCTGTAACTCCAGTTCCAGAGGATCCAACACCCTCATCTGGCCTCCTCAGGCACCAGGCATGCACATAATGAACATACATACATGTAGACAAACACTCATAGGCAAGAAATAAAAATAAAGAAAACTTTTTTATTTTTTATTTAAATAATTTATTGAGAATTTCATACAGGCATATAAGGTGCCAAATCCATCAAATCCATGCCCACTCCCTCCCCTCCAACTCTTCCCATATCTCCCCATCACTTTTTTCTGATAACTTCATGTACTCTTTCTTCTTCTTTGTTTTATCTATTTATTTATTTATTTTTATGGGGCTTTTGGCTACTCCAACATTCCCCCTTCTGAAGAGGTAACCCTAAAATCTTTTAAGGATTAAATACAAGTTCCAAATACTTTCAACATTTTTGGCCTTTGGAACAGAGCTTAAAAAAACTCATGAACTTGGGGGCTGTAGGGCATAATAGCATTAACAATAGAGTATGTTACCAAGATGCCCAAGGACATTGTGACCTTAGCCAAGAAACTGGCCACTTTTCTTTGGGGTCTTTTTACCCTAACCCTAACAATTCCTACCTCCTATTCTCATCACACCATCCCCTGATTGCCAAATTGCCAATAGGGAATCTGGATGCAGACCGCTCAGGCTTCTTCCATGCTGAATGAGGACACAGGGTGAGGCAATTGGAGTATCTCTTCAGTGGGTCTGTCTAAAAGACTCCCAAATTGCATAACTCTTATCTCTAGGGGGAAAAGATAGTCCTTGAATCCTGAGTAGGAGATGTGATGGAGAAGTAAAGGCAAGAGTAATTAGCATTACAAGTTCTAGACATGGAACTAGAAAACAATCAGAACAGGGCAATTTTCAAATGTTTGTATGAGAGTCCACTGGAACTTCTTGACGAGGGCTTCCAAAAGCATCCCTCTATTGGGTTCCTCCTCATTTTCCTTTTGTCTTCCAAGGCTGGACTCTAGAGTGATGGACTCAGGATTTGTTCTCAGGCACTTTGATAGCTGTTGAACTGACTAGAATCAGTGTCAGTTCCCTCTCAAAGGCTTCTAGATAGGGAGAGAAAACAAATTTATCCACATTTTATCCACATCCTCCCTTAGCTACAGGTAGCACTACAGTATTGCAGACCAAGATTTGAAGTTTTACATCTGAGCAGCACTTTCTGGTAGGAACAAAATCATCAATGAGAAATAATTGTCCAAATAACTTTTTATATAGACTTAAGCCTAATGTCTGGGAAGTGTAATCCCTTGAACTCTTAAAGAAATACACTGATGACTTTATTCTTTGGTTATACTTTCCTTTTGGGTGTTTAAGACCATACATTTGGCCCAAATAAATCAATTTGTTTCTTACACTTAAGGTCATTTGAGGATCTGTTCTCCAGGGGTCATTTGGGCTTGGGAGGAGCTCCTGGCTCCTTTCTTTTACCAGTTCCACCTATGTGAAGATTGTGGGGAAATGGGCCAGTAAATACTTCCATTATTCAGGCTAACTTAAAACGTGCCATAAAGCACAACATCAAATGACGCAGAGGACAGCGTACCGCACCAATGAAGAGGAGACACATAGCCAAATGAACCAATGAGGATCGGGCGGGGGGTATAAAAGAAAGCCCTAATGGCACAATAAACGAGCTTGCTTGCTAACTGCCAAGTGAGTCTCCCGAAATCTGCATCCTTGATTTCGCACCTATTCTCCCCCTGCCCCCAACAGAGAGTTCTCAAGTACCTAGCCCACTAAGGCAGGCAACGACAACAGAAGATAAGTCAAAAGTCCTGCTCAACCACATCTGGCTTTACTTGGAAGCATGAGTGAGATGTTTCCTCTGAGTTGACCCTCCTCTTTGTAGGACACTGGTTCAAATCCATCTCATAGGGTCTCCATGGCCTCCCTGAACAAGAGAACAGGTGACTCACCACAGTTACAGGACATTTTGAGAGATGTTCCATAGTCCCCTGGAACTTAGTCGACCTTGGAGGGCAAGGGGCAAAACTGTCCTTTAAGTCCCTCTGACCACATTAGTATAGGCCTCAAACTATGGCTGTTAAACATCCAATAAGGTTAGTTCCACCAGTCTGGTACTTTTAATTACCATGTGCTATGTAGATAAGGCTTGGGTGAAAAACCAAATATTCTCAGATAAACTTTGACTAGATATATATTTTGTTCCATAAACTATTTGACTAAACTATGACCATAGACATTTTAAGATCATGTATGTATTATTTTTGTCTCATCCTTTATATATCATAACAAACCTACACAG
>NW_008341419.1:83379-112778 GCF_000622305.1 Nannospalax galili | reverse complement strand
TCTCATTTTTTTTTTTATTTTGGAAAATATCTCCATTCCCATATCCTTTTAACATCTTTTACATGCTCATTAAAAAAATAATTATGAGACATAATAGCATTAATAAATTTTCGATCTGTTGTGAGACTTCTTTTCCTGGGGATGCTAAGCAATGTTTATTCCCTTTTAAGGTTCTTTCCAGTGTGCATACCCCCAGGTCATACATACACCTCAGCAGCCCCTCATTTATCTCAGGAAGTAAGCTCAATAAATTCATTGATTCCCCAGTAAAACTTTAATCAAACATTGGCTTGACACTAGAACCTTAAAATAAAACTTTTTTAAAAAACAATGTGGGCTCAGCCAGACATTGTCATGCACACATTTAATCCCAGCACTCAGGAGGCAGAGGCAGGCAGATCTCAGTTAGAGGCTAGCCTAGTCTACATAGTGAGTTCCAGGCCAGCTGGGGCTGCATAGTGAGACCCTAACTCAAAATAAACAAACCAAACCCAAACCAAATACATAGTGGGCTCTATACACCAACGGATATGACTCACACCAATAATTCTTACATTGCATACATCTTGAATACATCCCAAATCTATGCAGCTTTTTATAACCTCCTCAATAATAACTTCTAAATTGCCATGAGGATTTGGAAGCCTTGAACACTGTATAAAGACAACGTTTTCTTCCTATACTGCAATATAATCATTAACATCATTAACATCCCAACCTGCTCACAATATTGAAAGTATATGATACAGCATGGAAAAGGAGAGTTAACTTGAATTTCAAAGCAGTTTAGAAATTGAGACAAAATTTCAAAGACCAGGTGGAAATGCCATTTATAGCTGTCCACAGAGACAGTTTGACAAGAAAAAGGAAAACTGTTAGGCGTGGGCTGTTCTGGAGCAGGGCTGCAGCTCAGTGGTAGATCACATGTTCAGCATGCCCAAGGCCCTGGTCTGATACCCAGAAACACACACCCTACCCCACCCCCACCAAAAAGCTAAATGTTCAGATTTCAATTTCTTTATCTTTTTTGTCAATAAGCCAGAAGCAATAACGGCACCCCCGTTTGTGTGTGTGTGTGTGTGTGTGTGTGTGTGTGTGTGTGTGTAAAATTTATTCATTTATTCACTTAACTATTGAGCCGACTGGGCACCGAATTCATAAAAGATGTGGGGGGAACAGAATGATGAAGGTTTACAGACTGGAGTCTTCACCTTCATAAACATATTTGCTAGGGGATATTGTGGAAGCAAACACACAAACCACCCAAACCTGAATTTTGGAATCAAAATCAGGAAGCCTGTGATGAGAGCTGGAGACGTGGCTCAGCAGTTAGAAGTACTTCCTGCTCTTCCAGAGGACCAAGTTCCGTTCCTAGCACCCACATCAGGTGACTCAGCACCAACTGTTACCGCAGCTCCAGGGGACTCGACACCCTCTTCTGGTCTCTGATGGTACACACATGGCATACACTCACACAGAGACACACAAATACACCTATTGCTGGAAATTTTAATTTATTTTAAAAAGAAACATGACGTAAGACTGAAAGGCATACGTATGCACTCACACACATCTGAGTTGTATTAAAGTATTTCTTCTCCATCCTAACAGTATGATTATTATAACTCATGTCTTCTACCTCCATGAACCTTTCTACCTGTCCTCAGTGGGAACCTGAGTAAAGTTATATGGTTAACCAAAAATAAAACATTCAAAAGTGAATTCTTTGCTCTAGGTTCAAGATGGTGAAGAAATGGATGGTGTGTAATTACTGCTCTTTTCCCTTCAGGGCCTGTATAATTGGTAGAGAAATAAAAGAGACAAAATGGAGTAAATCCAAAATAGGGACAGCAAAGGGGATGAGTTTGCTGGCAGTGGAGGGGTCTTGGTTTGGGGACTTTATTGTTTGTTTTGTTTGACAAGTCCTAGAATGTGGAAAATGCGTGAGGTATTTTTACACAGAAAAAAAACAGTCCAAGAAAAGCACCTAGAACCTGTCCTGAGAAGAATGGAGAAGAGGCTGCTGGGAGCTCCATCAACGGGAAAGGCCGTATGTGAAAAAGAGAAACAAAAATAAGGAAAAAATTAGTTTCGGTCAGGTTACACTGCAGTAACAAGCAGGCCCCAGATCTCAGTGTCTGCCCACAAAGGGTTTCTGCTTATCCCTATTGATGACGAGCTTGGAGCTCCACTCCGTGTTCTCCTCCAACTAGTACTAGGGTGACAGGGTGACGATATTGAACACCCCAGCCATGTGGCTGAGAAGAAAGAGTAGCCATCAGTAGCTGCAAGCTCACATTTCATTAGGCAAAGCAAGCCATACACTAGACCTGACATCAAGGATCAGCAGTGGGTAAGAATGAAGCAAAGTAAATAACCTGGAATGGCTTTCAGGATGCCAGTGTTCCTTACATATATAAGCATGTTTTTGCATGTATGCCAATGTACGTGTGTGGGTGTGTATGCCCATATGGGCATTACATGTGAAGGCCAAAGAGTGATTAGAATCATCCTTGATGGCTCATCCACCTTCATCACTGAGATAAGATCTCTAGCCAAGTGCAGAGCTCACCAACATGGCGCTCTCCTGTCTCTACCTTCCAAGATTGGAATTACAGGTGGACCTCCATGCCCACAGGGGTCTAAGCTGGTTTTGGGCATGGGAACTCTGGTTCCTGTACTTATGCAGTAAGCGCTTTAACAACCAAGCTATCTCCCTAGCTGCAAACTATATTACCTAACCAGCCCTAAACTATATTTTCTAACCACAACCCGCCCCACCCAGTGCGTTTAGTTTGAATCATATAATTGAGTTCTTGTCAGTGTAGAATGTGGGTAGAACTGATCATACCATCCCCAGGCTTGTCCAGCAAGAATCTTCTAAGATCTTCCATTCCTAAACAATTTCTTCCTTCTGTGCAGCAGAAATGAAGGGGTCTGATGTCACAGACGTTGTCATGACAACACTGTGGAAGGAGCTAAAAATTATATTACCACTTAGAGAAAAAGAGTTCTAAAGTACTGTCCAACCAAGATTGACATCAGAGATTCTGGTAAGAAAGACAGTATGTGTTGAGCTGTTATACTTTGGGAACTGTTTGTTATTGCAGCTGCATTCTGTCAGACTACTAAACCACAATACCAGAATGCGAAAACCCATTTGATCTTGAGATTCAAAGCATTATACCCAAGATTAGTGACTCTAACACATTCCCTTCCTCTGTCAATTCAATTAAACTATGTGTTTCTGTGGCAAATGATATTTATTCAGTCTTGCTATAAATATTTCTTTTGAAATAAACTGTAAGAGAAGCACAGAGGATTGTAGTTTCAATTGTGGCTAATGGAACAAAATCTAAATGCAATCCTGCCTGGCGATGTATCCACTCTCTTGGTAGATATCTGTAAGCCTGCTCAGTCCTGGATGCTTTCTTGGATCTGGAGATGCACAAAGAAAGAATATAAAAGCCAACAATATGACCATCCAAAGCTGAGAACTGAACCAAGAAAAGAGGTTCTTATTGTGCCAGGAGGGAGTAAACAGATGCTGTCCAGAGCAAATGGAACAATAGAGGCTTGTGTGTACTGATGCTATCAAGGCAAACAAGCAGAAGAATTCCAAGAAATAACAACTTTGGTCAACAGAGAGAAGAAAGAAAGTGACGGTCCACGTAGGAAAACATCTTTAATAGTGAAGCGTGACATACTGACAGGCCAACAACTTTGGAAAACTAGGTATGAGCATATTACTGAAAGTTACAGGCATCAACAGTGGTGGAGCTTAATCAGAAATAGAGCAGAGTGCTGAGGAGTACAGCTTGGACCGCAGAGTACTTGCTTTGCAAGCACAAGGTCCTGAGTTCAATCCCCAGCACCGTGAAAAAAAATCCACGTGTGGGGAGTGGAGAGATGGCTCAGTGGTTAAGGGAACTGGCTATTCTTGCAGAGGACCTAGGTTCAGTTCCCAACACCCACATGATAGCTAACAACTGTCCGAAACTCCAGTTCCAGGGGATCCAATGTCCCCTTCTGGCACACACATGGTATACTGACATACAAGCAAGACAAAACACTCATACACATAAAATAAAAATAAATAAATCAAAATAATTTAATCTAGGTTCTGGGAAAGCAAAGACAGGCAGATTCCTGGGACTGCCGGACAGCCAGCCTAGTCTACTTGGAAAGTTCCAGGCCAGTGAGAGACCCTGTCTCAAGAAACAGGTGGACAGTGCCTGAGAAACAACACCTAACGATGTTCTCTGGCTTCTGCAAGCATACATATGGACACAGAGGCCTGTAACACACACACACACACACACACACACACATGCGCACGCACACACACACATACGAAATAGTGATAGACTGTCCCTGAATGGTAGGTCTGCATGGACCATGAGAATGATTTATTTTAGCTGTGCTGTCTATGTGTATGAGTATATTTGCCTGCATGTATGTAAGTGCACCCATGTCAGGCGGTGTCTTCAGAGGTCAGAAGAGGCTGTCAGATCCCCATGGAACTGGAGTTACAGGCAGTTGTTAGCCACCATGTGGGTGCTGAGAATCAAATCTGGGTCCTCTGCAAGAGCAGCCAGTCAGTGCTCTTTACCACTGAGCCATCTCTCCAGCTCTTGTCTAATATCTCTTAATTCCATGGATGCACCACACTGACCAGACAGCGCAGAACCAAAGAGCAGTTCTGGTGCTTAGCATGAGAGAAACAGTGACGTGGAGACTACTGCAGATGTTTTGTTGTTGATCTTTTTCAAGGGACGGGCTCTACATAGCCTGACGAGACTCCAGTGGGTGAACCTGCACTGAGGGCCATCTGGGTACAAATGTTTGACCAGATAAGAGTTAACATATATGATAGAATGCGTGAAATCCAGTGTTCAAGGTGGGGGGACCATGGGGGGTGTGGATGGGGGAGAGGTTATAAAGATGATTAAGATATAGCATATGAAATGCACAAAAATTCATTTAAAAATGCACATTGGGAAAAAAATTGGTAGAGCGTGATAGAGGAAAACACCCAACATCAACCTCTGACCTCCACACACATATGCATATATGTGCAACCCCATACACACAGACACGTACACACGCGTATACAGAATAACTAAAAAGATAACAGATAAAAACAAAGTTCTGTATTTTATGTTTTATAAAGAAAGATGTACTAACCCAACACTAGCATTTACTAGACTTTATAAATTATAAGCAAGTTTGGTTCAAATGAGTTAAATTTTACTGTTTTTTTAATGTTTATAGAAGTATTCAATTCCTTTAATTGGTCCAACACATTTTTTTATCATGTCAGCACATATTGCACAAAATTCTACGGTGTTAACTTCAAGATATTATTAATATATGACCAGAAAGCATAGCCATAAAAATCACATGAGAACTTATAGGTCAAAATGGTGAGAAACATTCTTTCATATACAAGTTTAATTTGATATTCTTTTTTAATATTTTATCTATTACTTTAAGATGTATGAGTGTTACCTGCATGTATGTAAGTGCACCCATGACATGCAGTGCCCATGGAAATCAGAAGAGGGCGTTGGATCCCCTGGAACTGGAGTTACAGATGGTTGTTAGTCACCTTGTGGGTGCTGGGATTCAAACCCAGGTCCTCTGCAAGAGCAGCACTGGGCCATCTCCCCAGCCCTCTAATTTGACATTCTTAAAGAATGATACATAGTTCAAAGTTTTAAAAAAAGAGAAACACACGAACTACCAAGAGAAACACACGAACTACCAAGGGGATTGGTTCAACCAGTAAAGTGCTTGCCGTGGAAATGCGAGGGCTTGAGTTTAAGTCCCAGAACCCACGCTGAAAAAAGAAAAAAATCCAGGTGTGATGGCACATACTTGTAACCCCAGCACTGGGGAGGAAGAGACAGTGGATCCCTGGGGCTCACTGACCAGCCAGTCTTGCCTAGTAGATGACACCCAGGCTAGTAAAAGACCCTGTCTATAAATAAATAAATAAATAAATAAATTTGCACTACGCACTTGCTGAATCCTTGGCCCACCCTGTTGGAAACAAGACAACTGTACCAGCCGATTTCTAAAGACCGTTTCTTTTTTTCTTAATACTTTAATTCTTTGAGAAATCCATACCATGTACTTTGATCGTGCTCAGCCCCAACTCCTCCTCCTAACTGCTCCCAGATCCACCCCCCCCTACCTCCCCAACCCCCAACTTTGTACTCTCTTTTTCATAATAACCCAGTGAGTCCAGTTTGTGCTGTCCATACACTTCTGGGTGTGGACCCATCCACTGGAGTGTGGTCTTCCTACCAGGAGCCACAACCTTAAAGAAAACAGACTCTTTCCCCAGAGGCCACCAGTTGGTCATAGTTCCTCAGTTAGGGGCTCATGAACCCCGTCCCCCTCCAAGCTAGAACATTGGTCAAGTTGCACAAAGGACCATTTCTTCAGTGTGGATTTTCTCAGCTGCACTGGGAAGCCTGGAGGGAAGGTGCAGGTCGCTCATAGCTGCCAGGCGCACCACCAGCAAACCCCTGTTACTCGGTGCCTTTCTGCACTGTGGGCAAAACACCTGACAGTAACAACTTCGAGGGAGAATAGTTTATTCTGGCTTGCAGTTTCAGAAGTTTCTGTCTCAGGTAGCTGGGGAGGCAGGGAGGAAAGGCTCCGTCCCTGGCCACCGGAGCATGTGGTAGATTGTTCACTTGGTGGAAGATCTGGAAGCAGAAAGTGAGGCCAGAACTCTGGGCCAGGTATTAATTACCTTAAAGGCCAACCCCAGCGATCTACTTCACCAGGTATGCCTCACCTCCCGACGGTTCCACAGCCCCCCAGCCCCCAAAATAGCACCACTAGCTGATGAGTAAGCATTCACACCATGAGCCTGGGGGGTACATTTTAGATTCAAACCATGATTCCCTGGGATCCCGTACACATAATCAACTTCTTGAAACAGACTGCCCAAGTCTGGGACCTCCAAGGGAGAGAAAAGCCAAGGTCCTATTTACTTTCCTTTACTTCCCATCCATTAGGGAACTGGTTACTGAGTCCCTCTGAACAGGATGCTGGGAAGCAGATGGAGAGAACAGACCCCCTCCATTTAGAACACTCACAAGCCAGGAGGGAAACAGACACCAGCAACTCCACACAGTGTGATGCTTGCTGTACCTAATGACGGGTAGAGAGGCTGTGCCCTGCGATACACCAGAACCCCACGGAGCAAATCCACGGGACGGCCCTGATAAGAGACAAGGGATCTTCTAACAGCAGATGTGACGCATATCACTACCTTCATGACCACTTGGGAAGATCAAAACCTCACTTTATGGCAGGAAGCAACCCTACTGCATTGAAGGAAACTCCCAGCTCATGCTGTGCCTGTGCCGTTTGACCAAGAGGCAGCCGCTGGGCCACCTTGGGCTGTTGCGTTTTCCTGCTATAGCAGCATGGTCACCATCCTTGTGTCAAGAAGGGCGATTGTGACTCAATCATTCAAACCTCCCTGTCTCCCTGCCCCAATGTTTTTCGGACATTCTGTCCCTGAGACGACAGGAGGGGCCACGAGGCAGGAGTCTGCAGACATCTAGAAAGCATCAGGGAAGGCACTGCTCTGTCTCACTTCTCTGCCAAACACCAGTGGCCATGAAATATAAAAAATTAATTAGAAGATGAGTGCCTGGGCCTTCTCTATCCTAGGACTAAACCAAATCAATACCGGTATCAGAGCCAAGAAAAGGCAAAGCCTAATTGTGCCTGACCCGAGAACTGCCAGAAAACAAAATCACAGAATGCTGGAATTGGATGGCCCCAAAGTTCCCTGAATCACACAGGCATAGAGATGCCTCCCCAAAAAGTGAGTGGGTGATAGGGTCTTTCACAGCTGTCTCTCAGTGGGCTTTGGCTACACAAGTCTGAATTAGGAACCCACTGACCTCGCAAGGTCAAGAGGGTTTTAGATTGCAGTGAAACCCTAAGTCCATGTCCCTAGACACACACACCCCAGGTGGGAATGGACAGAGAGGAAGGGTAGACCTGGGTTCCCCCTGACTCTGACTCTACCCTTACCTTTAGACACACTTGGTGTCCCTATGTCTTCTGAATAACCACAAAACCCAGAACTAGAGCCCTAAGCAGTGTTGTGTCCTCCTCGTCCCTGACCCCACCCCAACCCTGTGGACAATCCACTAAGGCCTGAGCTGAGCAGAGAGGCTTAACAGTACAGCTCCTTTGGGTCACCTGAGTTCTATGAGCACAGTGTAGGGTAGCCTGATTTATTCACTAAAACTATTTCTTTTCAATCTGGCCAAATAATTTTCAATCTGGAAAAATAATTTTTTAGGCATCCTGGAGCCAGCGAGATAGAAGTAAAAGCACTTGCTGCCAAGCCTGATAACCTGAATTCAATCTCTGGGACCCACATGACGGAAGGAGAGAACTGACTCCCAACATCGTCCTTGACCTCCACATGTGCACTGTTGTGTGTATGCCCCTTCCACATACTAAATAAATAAATGTAATACAAAATTTTAATCTGGCTATGGGAGACTGGGAAGGTGAAGCAAGTGTTTGCTATGTAGGCATGAGGACGTGAGTGCCAGCCCCAGCATGCACACAAAAAGCTGGGCTTGGAGGCACATGTCGTAACTCCGGTGCTTGGAGTGGAGCAGAGACCTGCGAATCACCAGAGCTCGCTGGCCAACCAATCTAGCTGACGTAGCAAGATCCAGTTTCAGTAAGAGACCCTGTCTCAAAAGAGTAAAGTGAAAGATGGGGGTGATGGTCCAGTATGCAAGTGTAAAGACCAGAGTTTGGATCCTTTCTAGCCTCAGAACATGGAGACGGGGATCCCTAGAGCCATCCCCAAGCTCTGGGTTTGATCGAGAGTCCCCGCCTCATTGAATAAGGTGGAGGAGCAATTGAAGATGATTCCTGACATCTCCCTTTTGGACCTTCACATGCATACACATCCACACATGTGTGCTGCACACATGCAAACACGCATACACAGCATACTACACATATGAAAATGGAAAAAAAAATAAGGTGGAGAATAATAGAGGGAAAAAGACACTTGATACGACCTGTACATGCACATTCACAGGCAAGCACACCTGCACACATATGTACATACATATGCCATACACACACACACACACACACACACACACACATACACACACACAGTGGCTATGGGAAAGGGCAGTGTTCTTTTGAGGCTTAACTAGTTGTGTTTTCTTCCTCTTTCCCAGAGCTGTGAGTTCAGAGAAAACTGGGATTTTGCCAGCAAGCATTCTGATGCTGAAAGGTCACACGGGTGTTAGAGGAAACACAGTGTGCCCACCCCTGCTCTCTGAGTGTGGAGTCACACAGTGACTTGACGTGTCGGTCACCTTCAGTTTGTGGGGTAAACAAGGTCACTGGTGCCTAAAAGCTGACAGCCACAGAGGGCACAGGAGGCCACCCTGCGTAGGTGCTGCCCCACTCTCGGGGTGACAATGAGCTGGTGTCTCCTCGTCAGCCTTGTCAGAACTTGTGAGCACAGGCCTGTCAGCAGATGGGCATGCAAGAGGACATAGAGCAGCTGGCCGTCCCTGTGAGAGCTGGGTGCCACATGATAACACTCTGCCTTGCCATTTAAGGAAGTGTAGGGCAGTGATCACATAGCTGTGTGACTGACCAAGGCCACCCAGAGGCCACTGTGGTGAAGAGGGACATCAAGAAGCATAGATGCTTTTCATGGGGGGTTTTACAACACTCTGCTGTCCCCAAGCTCTGCCCGGCAAAGGGCTTGTCACCAATTCAAGTGAACTCTGAGTTCAGTAACGGTTTGGAGTAAAATCTTCAAAGGTGATATGATAGTTAATTTTCTTAAAAAAATATATTATTTTTACGCCCTTGAGAAGACAGCACCTCTGGGACACCTGTAGTGGAACAAGTTCCCCACTTAGCCATCCAGGCACTCAGAGGCTGCCAAGCTGTGGTTCAAGGGGAATAGCTACTACTTACACCAGTGGCAGAGCGTGGTGTGGTCCACCCAACGCTGGTTTTGTAGGCATGCGGAACACAAGAGTTGTGGGGGCACAGAGGTGTCTACCCTGGTGTCAAAGAAAGGCCTGGGGGTACAGGCAGCCTGCAGCAGGGTGGGAAGGCACACAGGAAGCCTCTGAGAGGATGCTGTGTGAAGCTGTGAGAATCAAGTTGACCCCAAAGTGCAGACCCTAAAATCAGAGATGCCAAAAACATGAAACGTGCCAAGGAGCACTGCAGGCTGGGACATAGACACATGTCTTCACGTACTGTCAAAAGTCTTCTCCAAGTCAGCCGCTGAGCTCCAGAGCTCCCTGTACCTGCAGCGCATACTAGTCATGTCCAAGAGCCACAACCCCCACCTGAAGACTGATGCCCGGGAGCTACCGGAAGACTTATGCACCCTGGAGCACAGTATGCCGGAGTGCTCCATCCGGGGCTTGGAGAGAATGCCAGTCCCTCCCCTCCCTGGGCCCTTTGTGTTCATATGGTCACCATGACATTTTGCGTCAGTACATGGAGCCAACAGCCACGTACCAACCCCTCTGAAACCAGGAACCAAAATAAATCCTTCCTCCCTTAAGTTTTCCTTTCAAGTATTTTGCTCACACCAGTGATAAAACTAACAAATGCACACCTGTAGTCCCAGCATTTGGGAGGCAGAGGCAGGCAGATCTCTCTGAGTTTGAGGTCAGCATATTTAGTGAGTTCCAGGCCAGCTGGGACTACAGGGAGACCCTGTTTCAAAAAGGCCAAAAAAAAAAAAAAAACAAAAAAAAACCTAACAAATGCAGGTGAGGTCTCAGAATGGAGAAAGCGAATGTGTGTGAATGATGCTCCCACAATGCTTAGGTGGGTCCCTGAACTCAGGGACTGTGTGCAGACACACACACCCAAGGAATGCTGGGGGCCCCAAACACTGCTTCTACCAGGCATGTCCAACCTTTCAACACCGGGACATGACACTGTTGTCCAGTTCACGATTGGGAGCTACACAATCCAGATATGAGTAAAAAGTGGGAAAAAACTCATAATGTTTTAGGATTTTTTTTTAATTTAATTTTAAAACTGTGTGTGTGTGTGTGTGTGTGTGTGTCTGTGTGTGTGTCTGTGTGTGTATCTGTGTGTGGGTATGTGCATGTGTGAGTGCAGGTGCCCACAGAACTCAGAAGAGTGTGTCAGAGCCTCTGGCTCCAAGTGGCTCCAAGTGAATGTGACCCACTTAACATGGGTGCTGAGACCCAAACTCAGATCCTGTGCAAGAGCAAGAAGCACTTTAACTGCTGAGCTGTCTCTCCAGCACCCCAAACTCAAGATGTTTAAAGTAAGGTTATGGTTTTGTGTAGCTATCCCAGGGCCCTTATACATACAGCCTCAGCCCTGGGCACCATGAGCACCAGGCAGAGCACCTCCACTTCACTGTGGAGAAGGTGCTGCAGCTCCAGACGCTTGCTCTAGAGGCCTCTCCAGCCCACAGAGACTTAGCTAGCCGAGGGCTTTAGAGAGATGGGTGACCTCAGAACACACGTGTCTGCTCTGGTGAGCTCGCTCTCCACCCCCAGCAGAAAACCATGGCCCAGAGACTCTGTAGTATCCAAACATGCTGCTCTGGTCTCCATGTTTGATCTACCTCACACTGCAAACACTGCCGACACCCTGGCATCGGGCCCCTCAAGTCCTCCTCAGGGATGAAGACTGACTCCTCCACCCCAACAGCCCAAAAGCTATTAGAAGAGTGATAGTTACTCAGTAGACTTGAGAGCTGGGTCCTAAACCAGTACTGCAGAGAGCCAAGAATCAGCCTGCTTTACTCCAGAGACTCTCCAAAGGGCCAGGAGCAAGAGGAATTAGTTTCTTACTTTTGGAAGGTATGCACATGTGTGTGTGTGCGTGTGTGTGTGTGTTAATGTGTGAATGGATATAAGTGTGTATCTTCTATGATTGTGTGAGTGTGTTTCTGTGTGTTGTTGGATGTGGGTGTGTATAAGTGTGCTTATGTGTTGTGTGTGGATGTGTGAGAATATATGTATGGGTACATGTGTATATGTGCATATATGTATATAGATCAGTGTGAGTTTGTATGTGAGCATTATGTGTGTGTAAGTTTCTGTGTGTATGTGTGTGAGAGTGGTTGTGTGAGTGCTTGTGTGCATATGTGTGCAAGTGTGTGAATGGTTATGTGTGAGTGTATCTGTGCATATGTGTGAGTGTGCATGTGTGTGTGCATATATAATTGTGTCTCTATATGCGTGTGAGTGTATATATGTGACCTTGAGTTTGTGAGTGTCTATCTGGATCTATGCATGAGAGTCTATGTGTATGTATGTGTGCATATGTGTGGGCATGTACGTGTACAGATGTGTATTTGTATGTGTACATATGTATATGTATGGCTCTCTGTGCGTGTATGTGTATAAACATTATATGTACATTTTGTGTGTGAGTTGTGTGTGTGTATGTGCACATGTGCATGAGTTTCTGCGTGTGTGTGTGTATGTGTGTCATGATCTAAACACAACAGAGCTGAATTCCCTACAAGTTAGATCCTGAGATCATCCCAATTCCCCAGTTCCCCACATTCAGGAAGAGACTGGTGACTCATTCTCTGAGGAGAGCCCCGGGGGTCACAGGCCCCGCTAGGCATGAAAACCCACACTGAAAGCAAGTAGATTAAGTAAATATTCATTTGTATGTCTATTTATAGAAGCTGGGAGTTTCCCAGAATTCTGACAGTGAGTTCTGTCCCTCCGGGCTGATGAGAAGAGACTTTTCTGAGGAACCCATGGCCTTCATGAGAAGCTTAATGCTCTGTCACGACTTCCCTACAGCAGGCCAGCTACATCCCCGGCAGTGAACCCTACAAATCCATAAGCCCCACTAGCCAACTGAGAGCTCCCAATAGCCTTTGCAGTACCTCAGTCTGAAGTATAAACAGATGGTCCAAATCGCCAGACATGGGAGAAAAAACCCTGACGGGTGCAAAGGGCCAAAAAAAGAAGTAAAGGGTGCACAGGCGGAAAACTCAAAACTTCTCCTGCATCATCACAGAGAAAAGCTGCTGCTTCCGTAACACAGCAGGACGCCTTCTAACAGGTGCATTCAAGAACAGAGAAAGAACTCTACAAAATTAAAACCATGAGAAACTTGGCTGAAAGAATGAAAGACAAAATTGAGGCAGCTTCTAGAAGGCAAAGCAGAAAGATTCGAGAAGAGAAATGGTAAGGGAATTGGAGCACTGATTCGGGAGTTCTGACGCTCAACAAGTAGCTCAGATAAAGAGAGAAACAAGAAGGAATTATCAACGAAACGGCATGATTTCCTAGCACTGGAGGACATGAGTTTCCTTTTAAAGGGACCAAAGAGAAAATCTAGGACATTGTCATAAAAGTTCAGAATTCGGGAGACAGGCAGTAAAGCAGCAATCAGAGTGACACAGAAACTCGCACAGTGCCAAAATGCCTTAAAGTTTTGAAAGGAGCATTCTTTCCAGCACAGAACACTCTATCCTGTCAAATGGGAGATCTGCTGGCACGGTAAAGCCAATGCTCCGTGTTAGGATGTACAGAGGCCGTCAAATTTACCGTCAGAGACCACCGGAACATTAACTACTGAGCGTGCCATTTCAGTGTGTGTTCCATCAAGATAATGAACTACGCAAAAGGAAATGAAGGCACAGGAAACAGGGAACTCAGAAGGCTGAGAGAGAGGTGATGTGGCTTGAATGGAAAAAGCCCTCCACAGGCCCACATCTTGACACTTGGCCTCCAGATGGTGGTACTCTTGTGGGAGGGTCTGGAAATGTTATGAGATAGGATGTGGTGGTTTGAATGAAAATGTCCCCCATAGGCTCCAAGTTGATGGCTCCTTTTTGGCAGGTCTTAGAAGGTGTGGCCATGCTGGAGGAAGCACATCACTGGGGGTGGGTTTAGAGAGATCATAAGCCTTGCCGGATCTCCAGTCGCTCTCTTGCTTCCTGTGCCCGTTTGAAGATGTGAGAGCTTAGCTTCTGCTCCTCCTCCAGCCACCTCTGCCACCATGCCTCCCCACAATGACAGAGTTTTGCCCCTTGGAACTGAAAGCTAAATAAACTCTTCCTTCTATAAGTTGCTTTGGTCAGTGTTTCTATCACAGCAACAGAAAAGTGACTAGTACATAGGACCTATACCTTGCCAGGGTCCTTCTCCTTCCCCCTCCCCCTCCTCCTCTCCCTTTCTCCTTCCTGTCCCTCAGGAGGTGAGCAATCTCTGCACATGCTCCTGCTGTCAGGATATTGTGCCTCACTATGGACCCAGAGTCAACAGAGCCAAGGACCAAGGAATAAGCCCTCTGAAACCAGAAGCCAAAATAAATCATCCCCCCCTTTAAGTTGTTCTTCTCTGGGATTTGGTCACAGTGATACAAAAATAACAAATCGGAGAAATGAGATAAGAAGGCACCTGGCACTGAAGATCCCTCTAGACTGGAGTGTGTTAGAAAGAAGATAAAATTGAAAGCAATGTCCGCATATGAGTACACTGAAGGAAAACTGAGACATTGGCTCAGAGAACAGGACAGAATGGATAGAACAGGTCAACAACACAATGGCTGACGCAGGGAAGGCAAAAACACTTTCCATGGTATTTAAAGTAATTGTGGTTTTTCTCCATGACTCGGCTCTGAACAGCATCTAAACGGTCATAGTAAAGTTGACTCTAAATCCCAGTCCTACCCAAATTGTGCTATAAATCAGTATTTTGGGTTTAGCGTAGAGAGACCAAATAGGTAGATGCTTGTGGCAGAGGAGAGGAAAGGATTAAAGAAAGACATGTCTCCATGTTCCCCAGTGGAGTGCAAACCAATAGGGTCTAAGACAGAAGTCTTGAAGCGGGCATCTAAGTATGATCTTGGAAGACATGAAGGTAAATACTCAGAGAATCGCCTGAAAGAGTTGAAGGTGGTGGATATTATGAGGTCTTCAGTGATTTTCAAGAGAGAGTTTCTAAGGAAGAGTATGTCTATCCAGGTCCATCCACAAGACAAAGGCCTAAGAAAACTGAGTGTTGCACCCACACACTGTGACCACTGCCCTTGATCTCCCATAGGAGCAAAGCCAGCTTTCTGGTTTTACCCAGCCTCATAACGTGACAGCCAACCAGCCACACTCCATTGGTGTTTCAGTATAAAAGCCAGGATCATATTGCGGAAGGCTCAAAGGTGATTCTCTAAACAGCACAGAATATTCTCGAAGGAGCTAGGATGTACATGGTCCAAACTTGCTGGGATTTTAGATGTAGAATATTTGAATCTTCTAGCTCTAGTTAGATCAATGTCCCCAAGACCTGCAGCTTTTGGGTGGCAGAGACACTTCTACAAGCCTTTGATACCATCTCTAATATTGTACCCCCAAGAAAATACCACTTGCCTGGGACATAACGCCTGATGCCCTCTAAAAGGTGACAGGGGTGGGGGGAGCAGTAGACACATGGGATCTGGAAAAATCTACTTCTTGTCCAAGCATGGTGGAAACTTAGCCTGTTTAGGGGAGGTCTTTGGCGATGGAAGCAAATGCTAGAACATTCGCCATTGGTTTGGTGACTCTATTAAAAGGTCTCTTTCTTTACTGGACACAGAGGTGATTTCTGCCATGTGGGATGCCAAAATTCATCTCAGGGTGCTGGCATATTTGTTTATTTTTTATCACTGCAACAAAAATAGCATAGAAGAAACTCAAGGAAGCATGTGTTTGGCTCAAGGTTTGCAAGTACAGTCCATCATGGTGGGAAAAGCGTGGCAGCAATCCTCCATAGATTAGGAAGCAGAGAGAGACGTGCTGACGACCAGCTTGCTTTCTCCTTTTCCCTCTTTCACGGATCCAAGTCCACAGTTCATGAATCACCCACTTTCAGCGTAGGTCTAGAGCTTAGGTTAACCTTCTGTGAATCACTCTGACAGATGCACCCAGAGGTGCGCCTCAGTCTCCTGAGTGATTCAAAGCCCACTCAAGTTGACAGTGAAGATGAGCCAGCACATGCAGAACCACCTCTAGAAGAGGAGCCAGTGTACACGGAACCATCTCCAGAAGGTGAACCATCACCATCCCACCAGGATCATCTCTAGAACACGAACCTGCTTCCTTCCTTGAGGGTGAGGTCTGCCCCTGTTCCTGACTTAAGGCCTCTGCTTTTCCTGTTCTGTTGTAGTTTTGCATTTATATTTTCTTGCCTTTATATTTAAAAATTAGCAGTTTTGAGATATATTTTGTATATTGTACAATTCACTCATTTAAAGTGCAAAGGTCAGGGCTGGAGAGATGCTTAACAGTTAAGAGCACTGACAGCTCTTGCAGAGGACCCAGGTTCAATTCCCAGCACCCACATGGTGGATAACAACCATCTGTAACTCTAGTTCCAGGGAATCTGACGCCCTCTTCTGACTTCCTTTGGCATTGCACAACATGGGTGCACTTACACACATGCAGGCAATACACACACACAGGAAATAAAAATAATAATTAATGAATAAAATATTATTTTTAAAGTGCAAAGGTCAATAGCTTTTAGTATATTCTCAGAGCCATGCAATCAGCACCAAAGTCAATAGTCAAAGTTCCCACCTTTTAGTTATTATATATATAAGGACACAGAGAACATTCACATACAAGTTTTTGAATGAAACTGTCTGGAATCCTGGACCTGGGCCTCTGCTTTCTCTGTCCTCCTATTGAAAGAGATGAGAGCCTACTCTCTTAGTTCCATTTCTGTGGCTATGATTAAAACACCCTGAACAAAAGCAACTTGAGGAAGGAAAGGGTTTATTTGGTTTACAATTCCAGGTATCAGTACAGGGGGGTCAAGACAGGAATTTCAAGCATCACATCCAGAGTCAAGAGCAGAGAGAATAATCGTGGATCCTTGCTTGAGTTTTTGGCTTGATTCCTTGACTCTTACACTCTTCATGACCCTCTGTTTAGGGAATTCTGCTGCCCACAATAAGTTTGCTCTCCTACATCAATTAATGATCAAGACAATCCCCTATAGACGAACCCATGGGTCAGCCCAATCTAGACAGTTCTTCACAGAGACTCCCAGGTGATTCTAGGTTGTCAAGTTCACAATGAAAGCTAACCATCACCCTTTCAAATGAACTTGCTGTTTATTGTCTTCTAAACCCTTCGTCCAGGGCAACAATAGCATTCTAGACTAGTTTCCTTATTGTGCTGATAGAGCCGCTAACAGAGGCAACTTAAGGGAGGAAAGATTTCTTTCGGCCCACTGTTTAGAGCACAGTCCATCATGGCAGGCATGGCTGAGTTCATGGCAGTGGGAACATGCTGCCGAGGTTGCTCACATTTCAGTAGACTGGAAATCAGAGAGCTCCGAGCAGAACCAGAAGTGGATACAAGCTTCCACACCCACTTCGAGTGACACACTTCTGCTAGCTAGGCCCCATGTCCCAAAGATCCCACAACCTCCAAACCATCAGGAGACCAAGTGTCAGGAGACCAAGTGTTCAAATACACGAGCCTGTGGAGAACATTTCAGATAGCATCACCCCTAGGACCTACTGTTCCTGCAGTTGATATTTTCACCCTATTCCTAAGCAGCTACTTACACCAGCTAGTGTGTCCCTTCCCTCGGCCGCTGCCCAGCACAACAGCACTGGTGGACACGTTAGTGACTGGGTCACTTCTTGGGGTCAGGCTGCCTGTGTCCCTCTTACCACCATGGGAACCTCTTCCCAGAAAGAAAGATGGATAATCAGCTCCCCGAATCCACTGATGTTGCTTTTCCATTGGCCCACTTCCAGCACCAGCCACCGCACACTGGATTCCCTGAGAAGCCCACCAGGGGTGGAGTTTTGCCAATAGGGTTCTTATGGGGGAGTGTCTTTGAGTTAACAGCTGTGGCAAGAGGGGACAGAGCAGGACTGGACACAGTGAGACACATATGTGAAGCCAGGGACAAACTCAGGTGACCAATTGGAAGCTGTGGGTCTAGTATGGTCCACATTAGTCCAAAATGGTCAGGTCTTCAAATCCCTCCTAGGACCAATCTCTGGACATGGGGCACACAGAAAATATAGGGCAATGGCCACGGCCGTTCCTTGCAACTGAGGCTGCTGTCTCCCAACAACTGTGGTTGGAAATCTTCACTGGACAGAAGAGGGATGTCTTGACGATGCATCTCCAGTTCCATCACGACACTTATTGAAAGAAGCCTCTGGAGCATTCCTCTCAGAACTTCCTGAGCCAGCTGCAGGCTCTTGCTCTCATCTTCTCTGATGTGTGAAGCTGGGTGCCTTTGCATACAGAGCTGCTCTCTCCAACCACAGTGGAGGGGGGGGTTCTCCTTCAAAACATTGGTTATTCCATTACTAAAACCAATACGAAACTGCTAAAGCAAAGAGGGGAACAGAGGGGCTATGTGGCAAAGGACTGGAGGGATAAAAATCAGAATTAATATATGACAAGGGCCAGCTGGCAGAAAAAGATGTGGAAACCCTTTCCCACCTGGGCTCCTTACAACAGAGCATGCTCAGGAAAAGCCTGAGCTACACAAACATGGGGAGAAGTGCACGCCGATGACCTCCAAAGGTCATGAGTCTGGTGGCCCAGGCGTTTGAGTGCAGGCTTTTCCTTCAGCTCACTGGGTCGCTACTGTTCCCTCTTAATAAGCTGTCTATATTCCTGTTTCTAACCATGTACCCTGATCTGATTTCTTGTCCAGGGACACCAGAGTCTGGAATGTACATTGGGCTTTCTGAAACTCAGATCCACACCTATAGCATCTGAATATCAACAGGAAGAAAACAGAAACCCAGCCTTTGTCTCAGAGAACCAACCAGCCCTTCACAGTCATACAGATAAAAGTTGATAAATATTTGACAATAGTGGTATGGCCACAGTGACCATATGTACTCCCTTGTCACGTTTTCTGCTCATAATCACAAAAGATAATTGGGTACATACAAACGCACACACACACACACACACACACACACACACACACACACACACACACACACACACACACACACACCTCTAAACATTTGTCAAGCCTAAAATCCATACACCAGCCACCTGCAAGGATCATCTGGTCACTCACAGAGATGTAGCCTGCTCTGAAACCACAGCTATCAGCAGTAGAGGGCAGTGCCATCGAGAAGCCTGGGTACACCTGATGACAAATGACATCACAGCTAAGGCAGCAGGTAGACTCCTAAGGAGCCAGGACACAGAAAGCAGATGGCAGTGGTGATACAAAAAAAGTGGGGGGCTTCCTGGTCTCACCTCTGTCCCCAGTGCACTCTGGATGCTCACCCAATCGGAGTGCCTGGAACCTGGAGCAGGTGTTTCCTGGATCTAGCCATCAAGGAAATACATCTCTGGGATGGTTAATACTGTCGACTTGACAGGTTCTAGAATCACCTAGGAGATACGCCACTGGGCGTGTCTATGAGGGAGTTTCTAGACTGGGTTAACTGAGTGGAAGGACTATAGACAGCACCATGCCACGGGCTGAGGTCCTACACGGAACAAAACGGAGAAAGAGCTGAGCACTAGTGCTCACGTTGCTCTGCTCCTGACCACAGATACCATGTGACCAGCCGCCTTATAATCCTGTCTCCAAGCCTTCCCCACCATGATGGACTGCACCCTCGAACTGTGAGCCTGAGTAACACTTCCTTATGTTGCTTTGGTCAGGTGTTTGGTCAGAGCAAGGAGAGACGTAACTGATAAAATCACATACAAGAAACTTACATCACAGCTGTCCTCTATCAACAGTGAAGTCAGCAGAGTCTCTACCTCTGGGAGGGCTGATTGATGGACTGCAGACAACAGGCCCTCAAGACAACAGACTTTAGTTTCAGAGTTAGATTTGCAGCTTAAAGGACATGACTGACTTTGCTGTAGCCAGTCACCAAAAACATGTTGGGTTTGCAGCTGTTTAGAGAACTTGATTTGCAGATTCTGCTGGTCCACCACAATGAGGGCAAATATGAAGATTCTCACTTACAAAGACAAACCGGTTTAAGTCAGAATGATATCAAGTTCACTTTAATCTCATGGACTCAGAGCCTAGAGACAAGACTTAGGTAGAAAGGGATCCAGTTAAAGCCAGAAATACACACAAGGTGCATCTCTTTTTCTATCTCTCCGTCTTTCCTCCCATCATCTCCCTACTAACTTACTTCTTTTTAAAAGCATGATGCTATATTTTTTTCTTTGACTTCTACAAAATTAGATAAAGCTACTCTGCCATCTGTACTCTTGGGCTCCTCATCCATGAATTCAACCAACAATGGATTAAAAATATCCATGGGGAAATTAGATCTGTACTAAACACGTACAAGCTTTTTCTAGTACTATGGGATGATGCCTATTTACACAACTTTTTGTTGTACTGGGTATTATAAGCGATGTAGAGATGGCTTAAGCATATATAAAGATGTGCATAAGTAGTATGCAAATGCTAAGCCACGTTGTAGAAGCAACTTCAGCATAAACAGATTTTAGTCTCCTTGACAAAGCTTGAGGGTGCCTTGAACGTATCTCTTCTGGATCCTGAGGGTCATCTAGTTTCCTTTCTGCTGCAATGATGAAAACACTCTGATCAAAAGCAGCTTAGGGAGGAAATGATTTATTTGGCTTATACTTCCAGGTCACAGTCCATCACTGAAGGAAGTGAGGGCAGGAAGTCAAAGACAGAAATGCTGGAGGGATGCTGCTTGCCCGTGCTTGCTGTCACTCTCCTTTGGTGAGCTTTCTATGCACCCCAGGATCCTTGCCTAGAGGGTGCTGCACTCCCAGTGGACTGGTCATTCCTTCATCAATGAGCAGTCAAGACAATCCCCAACAGACATGCCCACAGATCAATCTGATCCAGGACATTCCTCCATCAAGGCTGTCCTCGCATATGACTCTGGGCTGTGTTAAATTTACAATAAGAGCTAACTAGGACAAAGAATAAAAGCTAGTAATATCAGATGCTGTATCTGTTACTTTTCTGTTGCTGTAATGAAATGCCATTATCAAAGCAACTTATAGCTGAATGCATTGATTTTGGCTTTTGGTTCCAGAGATACAAGCATTCATCATGACAGGGAGGGATGGCAGCTACCAGGAAGCTGAGGGATTACATCTCAACTGCAGACAGGAATGAGCAGCAGGAAGCAACTATGAGTGGGATGAGGTTATAAACTCTCAAAGCCCACCCACTGTGACATACTTCCTCCAGCAATGCTGTACCATCCCAAAGGCTCTGTAACCTCTCCAAACAGCACCACCAAGTGAGATCAAGCATTCAAGTTCATGAGCCTATGGGGGACATTTCTCATCCAACTACCACAGACATTTTTTGTTTGTTTTCTCACTTTTTAAGTGTTGCACCAAAAAAAAAAGAACAATAATAAAGAAACTGTTCAGGAGCCAAACATCCTGCCAGCTCTCTTCAGTTTTCAGTCCTTCTCTTGCAGTCCTTGACCACAGAATCAAACACACTGTCATAGCAAATGTACAATTTTTCTCATCTGCATTTTTCTCTCGATTTTGTCACCCCAATATTTTATTTCTTTCTAAATTTTTGCCTTCTTTATTATTGTTGTTGCATGTGTGATGTGTAAGTGCAGGCACGTACATGCCACAGCACAACGTGGAGGTCACAGAAGTACTTTGGAAAGTCCATTCTCGCTTTCTACCGTGTTGAGGCTGAGTCTCTCTGGCTGTTTCTGTTGTGCTACACGCTCTAGACTAACTGGCCCTCAAGCTTCCGGGTGAGTCCTCTGTCTCCACTTCTCACCTTAGCATAGGAGTTGTTGGATTACAGGAGCGTACCTTGCATCCAGCTCTTTTACATGGGTTCTGGGTATCTGAGATCATCAGGCTAACACAGCAAGCACTGCTACATGCTGATCTGTCATCTCTGGCCTGTCTCAACTTTTTCTAGTTGCAACTGGTCTCCTTTCCTTTGTACCCTAGAGAATAAAGTGGGTGGAAGCACTTGGTTTGTGCCTGGAATAATTAAATGGTTCACAATCCTTATAATTATACTTTTTAATGAGTGAGCTAAACACTGGGTTTCATTATGGCATTTTCATACATGTACATAATATGCTCTGCTCATATGATTAAACTGTTAACAACTACTTAGACTTCATTGAGTATATCGACTGTATGCTGCAGTTGCACGCTTGGGTTGCCTCTAACTCTGCCCTAACCATTTAACCCACAAAATAGGGAGATCCTGTCTCAAAAAAACAAACAAAAAAACAAACAAAAAAAAGGACGGGCATGGTGGGCCACACTTTTAATTCCAGGCAAAGGCAGGCAGATCTCTATGAGATCAAGACCAGCCTGGTCTACACAGTAAGTTCCAGACCAGCTGGGGCTACGGGGAGACCCTATCTCAAAATCAACAAAAATGAAACCAAAACAAAACAAATAGTAACCATCACCACACCTGTGACAGACATGTCCAACCTGTAGCCCACACAGCATGTGACCAAAGATAGCAGCCCAACACAGAATTGTAAGCTGACTTCAAACATCAGATTTTTTTTTGCGATATTTTTTGTGACTTGGTTGCAGAGTTCTCACATTTGAGCCTTGTAGACAGCACCATTGTGTCACAATATCTAAAGCTTAGACACATTTGCCTAGTGTAAAGTCTCAAAAGGGACATTTAAATGGTCTTAAATTTATATACTTCCCAATATGTGTTTTGAAACCGCTTTTGACAAAGAAAGTTTTCAATGTAGACTGCTACTTGCAACAGCTGGGTATGTTACCAGATAGTTTTCCAGCTGATTACGAGGAATGAAGATCAAGGTCAGAGAGCACACAGCAAATGAAGAGGACCATAATATGCCAATCCCGGCAGCTCCATGACCTTCAACCACTTGCTTCTCTGAGGCAATCAGATGCGCTTCTCTGAGGCTCTGTGTTCCCAGGTGCTCCCTCAGGTGCTCACTCCCCTAGATGCTCCCCCTAAAGCCATAGCTTCCCCCTCATTGGGTCTCAATCATCAAGAGGACACTAATGGGGCTCGGAAGAGGGCTCAGTCAGTAGAGTGCTTAACTTGCACACGCAGGGACCTGAGTGTGATCCCCAGAACCTACAGGAAAATGATGGGCATGGTGGTGCACACTTATAATCCCAGCATTGGGGAAGCAGGAACAGGTGGCTCCTTTGGGTTCTCTGGTCAACCACTTTAACATACTTGGTGAGTCCTAGGTCAGTGAGAGGCCTTGTCTCAAACAGAAAAGTTAAAGATCACACGAGGAAACATACCTAAGGCTGTCCTCTGGCCTCCACATGCAATACACATGCATGTACAGTAGCATGTGCGTGCACACACACACACACACACACTCACGCACAAAGAGTAAGCTAATGACTAGATCTCATCTCAGAATTGATTCTGACAGAAAGCTGGACAGCTGAGATGCCCCTAGCACATCTGAGTCCCTGTGGGCTGATGCAGCCTTCACACATCTGCAGCCTCCATCTGTCCCTCAGCTGAAGGAACATCATCCTCTGTCCAGGCAGTGCCTGGTTTGCACGAGACCTGTCTGTGTTAAAATTTGACTTTACCACCCACTCTTTCTGTGCAGCCGCCTGTGCCCAACCACACAACACCTAGCGCTTGCATCTGTGGAGCACATCAGGTATTGGCCTATGGAGAAAACACAGCCCTAATGTCTTGGCAAAGCTCCACAGAGGAGCTTCCAGCTGTTCTGCATGTGTGGGGGGCAAGTGGAGAAGCTATGGACACACGTCTGAAGCTCTCAATACACTGCTAACTCTGAAAAACTGCAAGACCACAGATGACTCACTCAGTACCTATGGAGGAGGATAGAAAGGCAAGGACAATTAAGGAGCATTGGAAGGAAGAGCTGTCCCTCATTCCAGAACCTGGCTGGGAATCAGAAATTCAGTATAACTGATAGAATCAAATTGCCTACAGAGATGGGTAATTCTTGTTTTCCTAAAGATATCTCAAACAAGCATGTGAAGATTTAAAATTTTTATTTCATATGTATGAGTGTCTGCCTATATGTATGTATGTGCACCATGTGTGTGCAGTGCCCATGAAGGCAAGAAGAGGGCGTCTGATCCCCTGGAACTGGAGTTACAGGCAGTTGTTAGCTGCCATGTGGGTGCTGGGAACTGAACCCAGGTCCTCTGCAAGAGCAATCAGTTCTCTTAACCTCTGAGCCATCTCTGCAGTCTCTCAAACAAGGATGTTAACCATTAACAAATAAGGATGGGGAGATGGCTCAGTGCTTAATAGCACTTGCTGTTCAAGCATGAGGACCTAAGTTTGAATCCCTAGCACCCATGTAAAAAAGCCAAGAATGCGTGGTGGTGCATGCCTTTAATCTGTGAGTTCAAGGCCAGCCTGGTCTACATAGTGAGTTCCAGGACAGCTGGGGCTACAGGGAGACCCTGTCTCAAAAAGACCAAAAAAATAAAAGCCAAGAATGCCAAATGGGCTGGTAACCCTAGGAATGTGGGGTGAAGACAAGAAGATCCCGAGAGCTTACTGGCCAGACAGTCTACTCAGAAAAGCGAGTTTCCAGTTCAGTGAGAGACTCATATCAAGAAGTAAGGTGAGAATGATAGATGAAGACCCCCCAGCGCCTCTGTCCTCCCCTCATACATGCATGGGCACACACACCTGAACATTCATGTGCATGCAAACACACATACACACACCACACACCACACACACAAGCTATACATGCTTACTATTAGCACGCCTCTCTCATCCCTAAATTTAAACAACATACCTCATAAAGCTGCCTTACAATTTCATTTACAAAACAATTATTTAAGAAAAATAAAAAATTCAGCTTAATTTTTAAGCTTTACTTTAAAACTAGATGCAATCTAACTAGGTAGCTGAGGCTGGCCTTCAACATTCTGATCCTCCTGTCTCCGCCTCCCAAGTGCTCCACCATGTACCACACTATAACTAGTTCATGAGATACTGGACCCTGAACCCACCTCAGTCTCTCCTTCTCTGTCCAAGAACAATAGTGTTTTCCTCCCTTGTGGTTGTGGTAGAACAGAGCACAGCAGTATGCATGAACACTTCTTTTCCTTTTCCGTGCTGGGGACCAAACCCAGGTGCTCTCACCTACTAGGCAAGTGCTCTACCATTGAGCTAAACCCCCACCCCTAGAGCATTGTTTTCATCCTTAGAAAGCCAGCTGTGAAGTACTCAGAGAGCAACTGGGTGAGAGATGCCATAGTCTACCTTCCCAAAAGCTGAACCCCAGGTGTGTTCGTGTGGCAGGTGGTACCATGTCTGTGTACAGACGGAGCCTCCAAAATCTCGTCTGTCTTTCCTTTTGAGACAGGTGTTGTGCTCGAGTTCAGACCCGGACACCAAGAAAATGCAGTGTATAGGCTGGTTCCCTTGCAGGAAGATTGTTCTGCTGATGGAGGAAGAACTCCTCCAGGTCCTTTCTACTCAGGTGGTAACCTGGACAGACCCAGTGCTCAAAGCCACAGCCACCCTCTGGGAAAGACAGGAGTAGCATGGGATGCTGATTCAGGACCTGACATGGCAGAGCCAGTTCATCAGCCATCCTGGAACTGCCCACCTCCAGGTTCCTTCTTATGTGTGCTGTGCTCATGAAATCTTGCAGCTTACATAGGATAGTCTCTTTACCAAAAGTCACAAAGGTAAGATGTTTGGGTATCTGTAAAATAAGGAGAAGGGGATGCTCTAGGCCCTTCAATCCATTCTGCCCCTTGTACTCTGATGCGTTGTTTCCTACATTTTCAATGCAGTCAGGACTCCCTTGTTCAATTTCCATCCTCCATGAGTTTCCCGGACCTCATGAGTAGTTGGACTGTGCTAAGGTTCTATGAGTTTTGACAATTTCTGGTGTCACTTCTTGGACTCATACAGAGTTGTATTTGAATGTGAAAGTCCTCTGTAAGCTCACTGATGCCATCTAGCTGCTGGCATGGTTTGGGGAGGTTGTGGGACCTATGGGAGGCCAGGTCTAGCTGGCGGAAGTGATCTTCTGGGATGCAGAGCTTACGATATTACAACCCAGCCTCTCTTCCTGTCTTCTCTCTGCTTCCTGGCTCATCCAGCTGAGAGGAGCCCCAGAAACCCTCTCTTGCCACCCTGGACTCCACCATCCCTTTTCTGTCACGATGGACTGTCTCCACTTAAACCACAATCCAAAATAAATCCTTCCCCTCCTAAACACACACAGTGTGAGAGCTTTTCTGGCTGGCTTCTCCACCTGGTGAGATGAATGGACTTGTTTTTGTCTGTCTGTGGCTTGGCAGGTCATTTCATCTCTGAGCAACATCCCACTGTGTGAAGATACCACACTCAGTCCAGCCGCTTACCTACCGAAGCGCACAGTTGTTGCTTTCGAGTTTGAACAATTGTAAATAAACGTCTATAAATAATCATATGCACGATTTTGTGAGCATGTAAGTTATCAAATTACTTGCACCGATGCTTACGAGGTGAATACTCGATGTTATGGGATGACTGTCTTTAGTTTTGCAAGATATCTGTACCATGTTTTGTTCTCACCAGCAGTAGAGGAATTTCTATTACCCTACAGTCTCATTAGCATTTGATATCATCTGGGAATTTTTATTTTGGGGACATTCTAATAGATAATTGCGGAAATTACTTCTTGAACACTGTCTGGCTTGCTCACAGTGCAAACAAGCTCATAGGCCTCGGACTTCTCTCATAACCTAAGCATGTAGCTCTAAAGCCTCAAGACCCTTTCTTGACCTTGTCCCAGAACCCTGTGTGCTCGCACTATTGGGTATGAGCAAGTGCTGCAAGCAGGAGATATTCATTGGAGCAATGAGATTAGCCCCTTTGTGTTGCAAACAATTGGTGGGATTAAACTGATAACATCTATACGTGCTTGGGCCTGCTGTTCCAGGTCCATAGCAGTCCGAAAGGGTAAAACCCTTGTCTGATAAGGGTCCACTTCGCTTGCCTATTTCATGTTGGATGTACAATTTGAATAAAGAGAAAGACCTTTGTTTGAAGGCAGAGTTCTAGGAGAAATCCGAAGGAACAGGTGCTCAGAGCAGTTTGGGTCCTCTCTTGGCTAAAGTGGGTGCTGAGGTCAGCCTCTTTTTTTAGGCATTACCATTATGTGGTGTCACACTGCCTCAGATAATACCTTATCATGCTTCTAGTTTGTAACAATGTTGTAATCTTTTTCATGTATTGACTGATCATTTGTATATCTTTTGTTGAAGGTTTTTGTCCAATTGTTTGCTCATTTTTTAGTTGGATTTTCTTCTTAATGCTGAGTACTGGGAGTTATTTGGGTATTTTAAATGCCAGTGGTTGGTCACACTGTACGTTTGCAAATACATTCTCTATGTCTGCAACTTGTCTTTTCATTGCCTTAACAGTAACTTGCTTCAAGCAGTTTTCATTTTTAACAGCGTACAGCATTGTTTTTCTTCCAGAGATGTTTTCATTGTATCTAAAATTTTTCACAAAACACATGTCCTGATCAGTTTTTATCATCGACTTGATACAACCGAGTGTGACCTGGGAAGAAGGGATCACAACTGAAGAATTTCCTTGATCAGATTGGCCCATGGTCATGTCCGTGTGAGATTATCTTGATTGATTATTGATGTGGAAGGTCCAGCCCACCGTGAGTAGTGCCATCCTGAGGCAGGTGGGCCTGGGCTATGGAAGAAAGCCAGTGGATTATGAGCCAGTGAGCGAGTGCATTCCTTCATGGTTTCCTCTTCTGTTTCTGGAACTGTAAGCCAGATAAACCCCACCTCCCCTGAGTTGCTTTTGGTCATGGTGTTTATCCCAGAGCCACAGAAAGCAAACTAGAAGACGTTAGATTTTCTTCCATGTTTTCCTCTTGAACTTTTGTATTTTGTAGATAGGCCTATGACATAGTTGGTTTTTGTGAAATGTCTAAGGTCTGTAATTGGGTTTAGTTGATTTAGGGTGGCTTGGTTGGGGGCATGCGGACATGTACTGTTCAACACAAGCTATTATTGTTAGATATTGGTGTATTCCATTTGTGCAGCTCTAGTTCTAAGGTCTCTATTCTGTCCCACTGACCCGTTTCCATTCTGTCACCAGTACCACAGTGTCTTCAACACTGTTAGAAAGTCTTGGAGCTAGTTGTACCAGTCCTTTTTCTTCAGTACAGTGTTGTGATTCTGAGTCTTTTGCCTGTCCATGTACACTGCGGAATCCATTTGTTGATATGCACAAAACAGCATCCTGGCATTTTGCCTGGGATTGTGCAGGGTCTATAGCTGAAGCTGGGGAGAACTGACATCTTACCAATGTTACATGACTCACACAAGGTCTTGGAAAAATTCCCTTTGTTATACTTTAGGAAAACATCTTCAAACAGGGATAGGGCAGACTCTGTTCAGTACCAACACAGGGAATAAAGAGCTCGTTTGATATTTGGACAAAGCATTTACTCTATTAAACAAGGTTGTTTCAGAACAAAATCTCTCTGCTCAAAGAAGTTATTACACATAAACAGTTGTGGTATATAAAGGGCCACGGGTATGAATCAAAGGTCTCTGTTCTTAAAAGAGATAAAATGAAAACTCCATTTGCTTACCATTAGTTAAGTAGCAATTCATGACTGCATTCAGCTAAAATCTAATTTATCTCGGCAAACTAGGGTGTGACTGAGCTGACAAAAACGAGGAAGAAAATTAAAACAGTTCCTGCTTTATTTGGGTCAAAATAGTTTGATCTGTTTTCTAGGTCATTTGGGTAAAAGTCGTGCCTGGTCTGGAATGACTCAGTGGCTATTTTATTTCTCTGTTTTTCTCTGATAGGAGATAATTAAAAACAAAAACACAATCTGAATCATTTCAGCATTATTTATGAATATATATTAGCTACTTATTTATTATTTATTTAATCCACATGATTTTACTGCGTATTATGTGAGAAGCACTGTTCTAGGCACAGAAAGGGGAAATTTTCTGACAAGAAAAACAACACAATAAGGTAGAGGGACTGAAGAGATGGCCCAGTGGTTAAGAGCTCTGGCTGCTCTTGCAGAGGACCTGGGTTCGATTCCCAGCACCCACATAGTGGCTGACAACCGTCCATAACTCCAGTTCTGGGGATCCGACACCGTCTTTTGATCTCTGCAACGACACAGGTGCACTTACACACATGTAGGCAATACACTCATACACATAAAAAAAAAGTAATAAATAAAATATTTTTAAAAGAAGGAGGTAGAGGGGTTAGAGAGTAGGCTCAGGCAGTGAAGTGCTTGATACGTGAGGAGAAGGACATGAGTTCAACCCCCCCCCAGTACCCACTTTAAAAAAAAAAAAAACGCTGGGTGTGATAAATAATTATGCAAACAGACAT
>NW_008341419.1:55012-81849 GCF_000622305.1 Nannospalax galili | reverse complement strand
AAGAATCCAAGTGCAACCGATTAGAACTAATAATAATCAGATGCATACAGATTAGAGATGCATGCGCCAACATCTCAGTGTTAGTAGCAAAAACAATGAGTCTTTCTGCAAGGAACAATATATTCTAAAATGAAATGGAGATCTTTTTTAAAGTTTAAAGCCTCATTCAATTTTATGTCTTATAAGGTTTATACCGAGTACAATAATGTATAACTGTATTAGTTCAAATGTGAACCTAAAAATTTAGAGCCAATATTGAAAGAGAAGCGTCTTTGCTTTGTTATTGAATATGTTAATGCTGTAATGAAATGCTTCTAATCATGTGGTTATTAAATAATTAAAAAAAAAACAGTTTTTCTTTTTTATTGTCAAATCAAACACAGATCCAGAAACAAACCCACAAGAAAATGCATAGATTTGAATTATAAGTCAAAGGATTTCACAAGCCCAAAGACAAGCCCCGCCCAGGTGACCTGTTCCCGCCACCTTCTCCGTGTGGCATCCCCTGAGTGCCAGTGCATCCCTGGCGGTAGCTAGCTGCACGTGAAGGCGGTGGACAGTGAGATCAGACGGGAAGATGCAGGCAGACCTGCGAGGAGGCTGCTGCACAGTCACAGAGCGTGATGCCCCAGCATAGGGGTAGAGGTGGGTATCTTTTTGAATGCAGAAACTACAGGATTTGCACAGGGACCAGATATGAGGCAGGGAAAGAGGGTCTGCCCGAACCAAGAGTCACAACGAGGTCGATTCAACTCAGGCAAGTTTTGACCTTAAAATCAAGTGTATTCAGGAAGGAACTCTTTTACTGAGCACACTCAGGAACGGGCTGACCCCTATTTGAATATGTACAGCTCCCTGAATAGAATCCCCATGCTACTTTCCTTCAAGGAGGCACTGCTTTGAAATAACTCCTGTCCGTTCCTGCTGGTAATAAATCTTTCTGTTTGGTCATGTCTTGGCTGTGTTTATTTGAGCTTTGCACTCACAAGGTGTGAACGTACTGCGTTCAGTTACAAGGCCTCTCTCCTTGCCTGGTGAATGGTCTTTCCTCTGTGCACTTGAAGAAAGAGCTGACATTCTGTCTCTTCTTCTTTTTTTTATTTATTATTTTATTTTATGTGTATGCGTGTATTGCCTGCCTGTAGCTAAGTGCACCCATGGAGGACAGAAGAGGCTGTTGGATCCCCTGGAACTGGAGTTACCCTCAGTTGTTAGCTGCCATGTGGGTGCCAGGATTCAAACCTGGGTCTTCTGCAAGAATAGCCACCGTTCTTAACCGTTGAGCCATCTCTCCAGCCCCCTTCCTCTTCTTTTAAGGATACCATGGCTACTAAATTAGCTCCCTACCTTTATGACTTCATTTGACCTTGGTTGTCTCCCTGAAGATCTATCTTCAATTATAGTGACAATGAGCCCAGAATTTCAGTATGTGCATTTGGGATATGAGAGAGAATATAGTTCAGTCTGTGCATCCAAACAAAAGCATTATTTATTTATTTTATTTTTTATTTTATTTTATTTTATTTTTTTGGTCTTTTTGAGACAGGGTCTGCCTGTAGCCCCAGCTGGCCTGGAATTCACTATGTAGACCAAGCTGGCCTTGAACTCATAGAGATCTGCCTGCCTCTGCCTCTGGGATTAAAGATGTGCGCCACCACACCCCAAAAGCATTCTTAAGACTAATATCTAATATTTTCTTACAACAAGAAACACTTGGGGCTTGCCTGGCAGATAATAAAAACTCAGAAAATGTTAGCAAAACTCTTTCTTAAGTAACTGCACACCCGAGTCACTATAAACCAGTGTTTCCCAACTGAGGATAATATTGCCATCCAGGTAGCAATGGACACTGTCTGGAGACACTTCTGACTCTGGCATGACTGAAGAAGAACTACCCAGTGGATAGACCAGAGATGTCAGTAAACATTCTACAAGAGCAGCCTTGCGGTCCCCCATAGGCTCCAAGTATTTGAACACTTTGCCCCCTTGGTAGCACCGTTTTGGGAGGGTTAGGAGGTATAGAGTTTCCAGAGGAAGCATGCCCCTGGGGGTAGGCTTTAGCCTTGCCCCAGTTTGAGTCTCTCCCTACTTCTTGTGCCTGCATATAGAACTGAGTGCTCAGCTTTCGGCTCTGGCTACCTTCTGGCATACCTCCCCACCAAGATGGACTCTTATCCCTCTGGAACCATAAGCCCAATAAACTCTTGCTTCTGTAAAAAAACAAAAACAAAACAAAACAAAAGAGCTGAAGAATCAGCCAGGCGTGGTGCCACATGTCTTTAATTTCAACTTGGGACGCAGAGGCAGGCAGATCTCTGTTAGTTCAAGGCTAACCTGATCTACATAGCAAGCTCTGGGACAGCCAGAGCTACAATAGCAAAATCCTGTCTCAAGAAATAAAAATCAAAAACCAGCCAGGCCTGGTGGAGCACTCCTTTAGTCCCAGCACTTGGGAGGCAGAGGTTGATGGATCTCTGTGAGTTCAAGGCCAGCCTGGTCTATATAGTGAGTTCCAGGCCAGCTGGGGCTACAGGGAGACCCTGTCTCAAAAAGACCAAAAAAAAAACAAAAACAAAAACAAAAACAAACAAAAAATGCTGAAGAATCCCTGTGCCAGGGATGTGGCTTTGTTGCTAGAATGCTTGCCTTCCTCACATGCACAAAGCCCTGGGTTCAATCCCAACTAGGAGTGGTACAATCCCAGCCCTGGGGAGGTGAGGCAGGAAAATTAGAAGTTCAAGGTCATTCTTTACTACACAGAGAGTTAGGGAGCCAGCCTAGGAATTTTATACTTTCTTCTTAATAAAGAACCAAGTATCTTCTCAAGAAGCTCTGTGGATGTGCTGTCCACCTTCCTCAGTGGTCTGGGATACCTGATCATTCACTGAAAGGAGCTTAAACTCTCAGGATGCAAAGAGAGAGGGGGAAGGAGAAAGACAGGAATAGACAGAGAGAAACAGAGAGAGAGAGAGAGAGTACTTAAGAATTTCCAAAACCACCAAAAAAAAGGAATGAATAAGAAGTGAAAAATTATCCTATTCTTATTAATCACTTTAAGATGCAAAACTGATACCACATATTAATATGTGTTCACTTTCAGAGCTAGAGAGATGGCTCAGTGGTTAAGAGCAATGGCTGCTCTTGCAGAGGACCTGGGTTCGAATCCCAGCACCCACATGGTGGCTAACAACCATCCCTAACTCCAGTTCCAGGGGATCCGGCACCCTCTTCTGACCTCCATGGCATTGCACAACATGGGTGCACTTACATACGTGCAGGAAAAACATTCATACACATAAAATAAAAATAAATTTTTCAAAAAAGAATTTCTAATATGTATTCACTTTCACCTTGAAGTAGGGGTAATCATTCACCTGATGGGAGGGTCGGATCAGCCCTCTTGAGAGTACCTTTAGAGTCTCACATTCTTCTACTAAAGGATGATTTTTCAAACCTAAAAATCTTATTATATCACTGTTTTATTAATTTATATTATTGTTATAAATGGAGACTCCCTATGTATCTCAGACTGACCTCAAACCCATGAGTGCAAGTGGTCCTCCTGCCTCGGCCTCCTGAATATCTGGGTTTGCAAGTGCTGCCATGATGCCCACTCAAAGATTTTGTCTTAAAATGCCCTCAAATTTGGCCTCTTCTGTTTCTCCCTAAATCACAGATTCACATTAAAAGCATTCATCTTTAAAATGAGAAGTTAATGAGGAATTCAAAAAATAAATAAATAAACTGTGTGCTGATAAGCTGTGTCAGCCAGCTTCAAGCCCAATAGCACGTGTTAGATCATTCAAGTTCATTTCCTTCCTTTATTCTGCAATAAAAGCATTGTCTAATTACAAACTAAATACAAGCCTAACACTCAGCTCTACCATATGACCTTTATATGAGTAGATCAAAGGCAGAGCTGGAAACCAAACCACAGAGCCACAGCCAGGGCCCTCAACCATGAAAAGCTGATGAGCCATTTCCCAAAGAATGAGTATTTCTCTACTAATGTTTGTTATATTATTCTTACATAAGAGGATTTTTTTTTTTTTTGGTCTTTTTGAGACAAGGTCTCCCTGTCTCCTGTTCCAGCTGTCCTGGAACTCACTATGTAGACCAGGCTGGCCTTGAACTCACAGAGATCCACCTGCCTCTGCCTCCCGAGTGCTGGGATTAAAGGCGGGCGCCACCACGCCCGGCTTTTTTAATTTCTTTCCAATACAGAAAAGTGGTGTTTGCAAAGTCAGATGCATTTCTGAGAAGCTCTATAGATGTAGTTCCTACCTTCCTGAGTGGTTTGGGATACCTGATCATTATGCAGAGGAGCTTAAACTCTCAGGATGCAAAAGCACTAGATCCTGAGGCTGTAGGAACATGGGGTGAGTTATCCCATGTCACATTAGTAGAAGGTTTCCTTTTAGATGTATCAGTACCTCTAAGATGCAGCCCCTACATCTAAGGCCCGGGGAATATTGCAAAAAGAACGGAAAGGTTGTAGGAGCCAGAGGACCAGGAGGCCTAGCGCTAGAGAGCTCACAGACAAGACAGGAAAGATGTAGCCATGAAATCTCAGCCATATTCAATGGTTGCTGGGAGAATCCATTTTCTCCAGAGATGCGCTCCTAATAGGTCATCCTCTCCCAAGTGAACATCCCTATACACGTGTACACACTAGCACCAGCCAATAAATGAACTCAGTGGGATATACATATATGTAACAATAATATTTAAAGAAGAGAGTATTTAAATTGAGAGAGACTGGGTTAGGAATGTAGGAAGTGTGGAAGGGGAGAGAGGGAAGGATAGAAATATAGAACTCTTGTATGAAATTCTCAAAAAAATAAACATTTTAAATTAAAAAAATGATTTCCTTGGGGCTAGAGAGATGGCTCAGCAGATGAGATCCCTTACTTGTAGAGGCTCCTGGTTCAATTCCCAGCACCCACATGGTGGCCACAACCACTTGTAACTCCAGTTCCAGAGGATCTGATACCCTCTTC
Organism: Nannospalax galili; assembly: GCF_000622305.1. Taxonomy (NCBI): domain Eukaryota; kingdom Metazoa; phylum Chordata; class Mammalia; order Rodentia; family Spalacidae; genus Nannospalax; species Nannospalax galili. The sequence continues at coordinate 76,849 of NW_008341419.1, read as the reverse complement.
GGGGCTCCACGGGCATTGCACTCATGTGGTACACATTAACCCAAGCAGGCACACACATGCACATACACATAAAATTTTTTAAAGATGAATAAATCAAAGTCTCCTGAGTTAATGGAATCTATCAAGATAATAAGAAAATATATTTGAGTTGGTCAGCTATATTTTCTTTTGTTTTTGTTGCTGTTTTGAGACAGGGTCTCCCTGTAGCCCCAACCATCCAGAAACTAACTATGTAGACCAGACTGGCCTTGAACTCACAGAGATCTTCCTGCCTCTCCTCCTGAGTGCTGGGAGTAAAGGCGTGTACCACCACACCCAGCTGCAGCTGTATTTTCTAAACTAGACAATAGCCTTCATAGGAAGGCAGCGTTCCTTATCCTGATCCCAGAAGTACAGTCTAGAGAATTACATAGGTCTGAGTGGCAACGCTGGTTTCCATCACTTACTTGCTGGGTGACTTCAACTTAGTTCCTCAGTCTCTCTGAATCTTGGTTTCCTCTTCTGCATCATGGGAAGCTTGACTGATGAGCTGAGACCATTCATACACAGAAAGTAGAAGGCATATAGTTACAATCAATAGCAAATGCCTGGTAAGATGGTTATTGTTACTATTATGTGTGTGTGTGTGCATGTGGAGCTGTCCACCTTATTTTTTCATACAGAAAAAAAAATAAGACAGTCTCTCACAGAAACCCTGGGCTCCGCTTTTCTTCATCCCCTCTTGCTGGGATCACAAGCACGTACCACCGTGCATGGCTTTTTAACATGGGATTGAACTCATGTCCCTCTGCTTGTGCATCAAGCCCTTTACTAAACTGTCTCCCCAGCTCCCGAGCCATATTCTTACTGATATTACACTATTATTATTTCCTGCCCTTGTTACCATCAACCCATCTTAATATTAACTGGTAATGCACAGTTGTTTTCCAGCACCTTCAAGGGTCAATAGGACATTACGGTTCATTTAGTCTTCCTACAACATAGTTTCTTCCTAGCACTTTTTAACTCACATCTCCTGTGCCCAGAAACAGTCTCCCTATTAGGGAATTCTCATCCTTTTGGAATGATTAAACTGAGATCAGGCTTACGATGAAAACATGTCTAGGCCCTGTAGGAAGATCTTTGAGGGTTAAGAGAGTGACAGTTGAGTTTTCTTGAACACCAGAGATCTGGGGTCACTAGACACTAAATGACAAGTCTTAGACATTTCCAAAAGAATCTCCATGTCCTGGCTCAGAAGCTACCACACACTCCTGGACAGTGTTGTGGTTTGAATGTGAAACGGCCCCTACAGCTCATGTGTTTGAAAACATGGTTCCCAGTTGATGGCGCTATTTTGGGAGGTTGAGGAGCCTTTTAGACAAGGAGCCTCCCTGGAAATAGGACTCAAGGGTTACAGGTGGGCTGGGCAGAGCTCTGTACTTCTGAGGAACAAGCTATACCGCAAGCCCGCCAAGCACCATGGATGGAGTCTCTGCTGCTGTCTTCCCCACAGTGATGAACTGTACCCCTTAAACTGTGAGCCCAAACAAACCCTTCCTCCAGTAAGGTGCATCTGTCAGGAATTAGGTCAGTGATTTAAAAGTAACTGATGAGCCATGCCTGGTGGCTCAGGCCTTTAATCCCAGCACTCAGGAGGCAGAGACAGGTGGCTCTCTGTGAATTCAAGGCCAGCCTGGTCTATAGAGTGAGTTCCAGGCCAGATGGAGCTACAGGGAGACCCTGTCTCAAAAAGACAATAAATAAATAAATGTAACTGATGTGCTGGCATAAAGCAGTGTACAAGCAGTCTAAGTCTAGCAAGGCTTTTACCAAAAATGGCTCCCTGAAAAACTCCTGGTACCAAGTTCCTGCACCCTGTTTGCTGTGTAAAATCTCTGATCCCAGATTTGGAAAAACGGTCTTCATAGGTGTGGCTAAAGACCTGGGTAGGAATGGATAAGGTGTGCTGCCTTCCTAAAATCTAACTCTAATTTTGAAAATAGAGCTAAATGCCTCCTCATTAGGAAAGCATCAGCCCCAACTCCCTGCATCTAGTGGCACTATAGACTGTCTACAGTCACCAGGCTCTTCTCCCTTGCGGTCACCCCTGCCTGCGGATCTTCCCTCCAGTCACCCCTGCCTGCATGGCTAAGGAACAACAGAGGGTAGATGGTAGAAACCACAGGGCGCATCGCCTTTGCCCTCCCGCAGGGCCACAGACCCCATTCTCAGAGGATATCCTCTCTTCAGGAAGTTGGGACCAGCCCACATTTTTCTGGGTATATTAGAGATGTACATGTCAGAAAGGTACCTCTATCCCATCTAATTCCAAATCCTCACAGAACACGATCCCACCAGGGCTGAGGAGAGAGCTCAGTCAGTAAAACAGTGCTTGCCTTGCAAGCATGAGGACCCGAGTTCAAGCTCCAGAACCCACATAAAAGCACCAGGCTTTGTGTCTCAGCGCTGGGGACATGGAGACAGCCAGCCTCACCCAAATGGTGCACTCCAGGCCAGTGAGAGGCCCTGTCTCAGAGGAGGTAGATAGTGTTCCTGAAGATGTCACGTGAGGTTGTCCTCTGGCCTCTGTGTGCAGCTGTACACACACATACATAAAATAAAATTGAAAACTATAATCCCACCCTCACTTTCCTCTCTAGTTCAACAGTACCCAGAGAGATCTCTAAGAGAACCATGAGGCAAAACTCCATGTTAAATCTTCCTAATCTGCTCATCTATCACCAGCCCACCCACATGTGCCCCCAACTGTCACTTAGCATTGATGCATTCCACACCGAATCCACAACTAAATCAGGTCTTGTGGTTTCCTCCACCCTCATCAGCTGTAGCCCAATGACAACCAACCCACCCCTAATCTTTTGTAGTCTGTCTTCAATTCCCCCAGCGCTGGGAACCCCACTGAACTAACACTTCCTGTATTTCCTCTGCAGGTAACCCTCATCCCCTGTGTTTTTCTTGAGTGTCAAGTTAGCCCAGACCCAAGGTCAGCCTCTGCAGCAGCCTCATTAAACTCTGCTGAAAATCCATTTCTCATTTTAATTCCTTTGAACCAAGCAGCTGCCCTCTCACTGGCTTGTTCCTGATGGGAAAATCATCATGAAATCCCAAGCCCCTCTTCCTCTCAAGAGCTCTTCAGTAGATCCCACTCTGAGGTGAGAAAACGTGATAATCTACTCAGACATAAGGCTTTAACTCTTTACCTACTAAGTCACTTTACAAAAAAATAACTGCTTTAAAGCTAGGCATGGTGATTTACGCCTTTAATCCCAGCACTTGGGGGTTAGAGGCAGGTAGATCTCTGTGAGACTAAGGCAAGCCTGGTCTATGTAGCGAATTCCAGGCCAACTGGGGCTATAGGGAGACCCTGTCTCAAAAACAAAAAAAACAACAAACAAACAAAAAATGACCACTTTCAATGGATGTGCTTTTCTTCCTGGGTGCACAACACTCTTACAATTTCTGTAGGAAAATTTAGTGCATAGGAGAGGCCAGTGCATTGTAGAGATCAATGTGCCTCTGTGTGAAACCCTCCTCTGTGGCCCCCTGCCCTGGACTCCTGAGACCCCTGCCCCTCTTTAGGAATAACGGCTCTTTCTCGCTTCTGTAAACCGCTTGATTGCTAGGCTGAGAGGACAAACTGCACTGACCCCATTTTGACTAGTTGTTTCAGACAAGCCTGGACCTGTCCAGGCATGTCGTAGTAATCTCCACCTACTACCCCCACCTATAAGGTAGAAACAGAGACTTCTGGCTCTACAGATAACAGTCAGCACACTCCACAGCTCTGAGGGTAGCACTCACCAATGAGAAGCCCCCAGGACTGCATCCCTTATAACCAATCAATTCAAAAGTGTGTTGGTGCCATGCACGGGCTCCTTGGACCAATCAAGATGTGACTCTGTTATTCCCCTCCTCCCTTGGTCTAAAACCTATAAAAGGCTTCCTCCCCCTGCAATCCGGGCTCTCAGCACAGACCCATTGTGTTGGTGAGGTCTGAGAGCCCGAGCTTAAGCCCAAATAAAGACTCTTTGTTCTTGCATGCCCTCTGGATTCCGTGGTTATTCTTGGGGGTCCATTCTCTGGGCACAACATCTGCCTTCGCTCTGTGCCATCTGACCTGAAAATAGCATGCAGAAAGCTCTATAACAGCATCAGAGAACAGAGACTGCCTCTGACGTGGAGCAAACATCTCTTACACTGGATAACTATACAGGGTAAATTTTGCTATGGATTCAGTGGGACAGGAGTTTACATTGTAATCCATTTAGCAGGTAGCCTAGAGTAGACAATGATCCATTTAGCAGGTAGTTCATAGTAGACCATGATCCATTTAGCAGATAGTTCACAGTAGACCGTGATCCATTTAGCAGGTAGCCTACAGTAGACCGTGATCCATTTAGCAGGTAGCCTACAGTAGACCGTGATCCATTTAGCAGGTAGCCTACAGTAGACCGTGATCCATTTAGCAGGTAGCCTACAGTAGACCGTGATCCATTTAGCAGGTAGCCTACAGTAGACCGTGATCCATTTAGCAGGTAGCCTACAGTAGACCGTGATCCATTTAGCAGGTAGCCTACAGTAGACCGTGATCCATTTAGCAGGTAGCCTACAGTAGACCGTGATCCATTTAGCAGGTAGCCTACAGTAGACCGTGATCCATTTAGCAGGTAGCCTACAGTAGACCGTGATCCATTTAGCAGGTAGCCTACAGTAGACTGACGACTCACAGCTGCTCCTCGGAGCCACCATGCTCTTCTCATCACTGGTCTCTTCTGCTCAGGCTCCTACCCTGTGTCATGGTTCTGTGTCCTCCTTTTTTCTGGAGTCCCCTTCTAGATCCTTCTTACAAGCCTCCCATCAACTCTTTTGTTCACAGACCTCTCTCTGGCCTAATCACACTCCTTTGATCTTGCCCTATGTCTCTTGTGGCATCACATTATACGTCTGTATACGTTATTTTCTCACTCTCTCCTCCATTCAACATCACTAAAGCAGGGTGTGTGTGGTCCCAATCTAGCCATACTCCAAGGATGAACATTTTAGAGGCCAGATGAGGGATGGATCTTCTGAGAGTAGATGCATGGAATTTATAACATCATACCTCATGATGCTTTGATGACTTTTATTTGTTTATGTGTATGAGTGTTTTGCCTGCATGTGTGTAAGCGTACCTGTATTGTGCAGTGCCCATGGAGGCCAGAAGAGGGCATCAGATCCTCTGGATCTGGAGTTACAAATGGCTGTTAGATGCCATGTGGGTGCTAGGACTAAATCCAGGTCCTCTGCAAGAGCAGCCAGTGCTCCTAACCACTGAGCCATCTCTCCAGCCCCTGCCTTGATGTCATATAAGGACAGCCCACTGTCAGCCTAAACACTGCCAAATTCAAAATCATCATAGATACTTCCCAATTCTTTAGTTTGCTGTCCTCGTCCATCCCTTTACTTAGCTTAGGTGGATTGATGGACTGCCCTCCCTCCAGGCTCTGCACCAGGCTCTTGAGTCCAGCAAAGGGACAGACACACCCTTGCTCCCATGGTGCTCATGTTAAAGACAGTGAGAACATCATGCAAACAGAAATAGAATGGAATGGCACAAAACCAAAAAGCTTGGAGGGCTAGAATGGGGGATGCTATTTTACTCTGAGAAGCTCTCTCTGTGGCAGTGGTATTTAGCCAGAAGAGAGTGTTAAGACCACCACGTGAGCGTGTGAGGCTGGAGTCCTGCAGGTAGAGCACTGATGGAAGTCCAAGGCCAGGATGCTGGCAGGCTTGGTGTTTGTAGAAGGCCTGTCCCTCAAAGACTGTGTCCTCTAGGTATCTTACATGATAAACTGGAAGGTATTCTTTAGTAAAGTAGCATGATCAACCATTTGGCCTATGATTTACACATGGTCCTACATTGTTCATGGGGGGATTGTTGTTTTGTTTAGATAAGGTCTCTTTGGCTCAGGCTGATCTGAAACTCATTATATGTGTTAGTTTCATCTCCTATTGCTGTGATTTAATAATAAAAAACCTGATAAAAGCAGTTTAACAGAGGAAGGTGTGTTCCACGCACAACTCCAGGTTGCAGTCCATCACTGTGAGGAAGTCAATGTAGCAGGGAATTGGAGCAGCCAATCACATCCCATCCACAGTCAAGAGTAGAGAGTGATGAATTAACACCATGCTTGCCAGTGCTCAGCTCACTTGCTCCATTGTTACACAGTCCAGATCGTCCCACCTCAGTTATACACTCAATATAACCCCCTACAGGTGTGCCCAGAGGCCCATCTCCCAGGTAATTTCAGATTTTTGTCAGGTTGACAACTAACATGACATCACAGAGCGACCTCAAACTCACAAGTGATTCTTCCATCTCGGTTTTGTGAGTGCTGGGATTACAGGTGTGTGTCACCTTGCTCAGCTATTATGTTTAAATTCTGTTTGCTATTCATTCACTCAAAATTATTTATTAAACACCTACAAGTCTCTATAGACTCAGGAGTGATAAAATGCACAAAGGTGATTCTCCTGAGTCTGCAGAGCCTTGCAGTATGGTATATATGAATAAACAAGGTAAAACGTGACATAAAACCACTGATGCTAAGAGTTATGGAGACAAAGGCAAGCCAGGGGAGTAACCGAGAGGGTGGGGAGTTGTGCCGGAAGGGCTTCCAGATAGCCTGGGCTTCTGGTGAGTACTGTTGACAGAGACACAGATAGCACAGATGGCAAAATGAACCTCAGACTTGGTCATCGCTCTGGTCAGCTTTCTGTTGCTATGGTAAAAACACTGACTAAGACCAACTTGGAGAGAAAAGGGTTTATTTGACCTATACTTCCGTGTCCATCACTGAGGGAAGTCAGGGCAGGAACTCAAGCAGGGGACCAAATAGATCATGGAGGAATGCTGCGTACTTTGCTCAGCTGCCTTTCTTATATAGCCCAGGCCCACCTGCCTAGGGATGGCACCATCCACACTGGGTTGGGCCCTCCTGCATCAATTACCAGTTAAGAAAACGCCTCACATAATGGCCAGAGACCAGTCTGATTGGAGTCAGCACCTCACCTGAGGCTCGCTCTTCCCAGGTGTCTCTAGTTTGTGTCAGGTTGACAAAAACTGGCCAACACAGTAACAGTAGGGAAATGGGAGTTGTGAAGGGGGAAAAAGAGAGAGAGATGGGATCTTGTTTGTGGCTCTGGGTTTCCTTCCTCTCCTCTGCAGATGGACAAGTCAAGTCAATGGAAGCCAAGAACTGGGCAAGTGAACCAGGGCCCACAGCACACTCAGGCGGAGTGCCTGAAGCTTCAACACCTTCTTGATCTGTAGTTTTGGTTAGTAATTGATTGTGTGTGTGTGTGTGTGTGTGTGTGTACATGTGTGTGTACGTGTGTGTGTACGTGTGTGTGTTTGTATGGATCTTGTACATGTGTACATACTGACGTACATTATATTAGTTGCTTTCTGTTGCTGTGATAAAACACCATGACCAAAACAACTTACAGAAGGAAGAGTTTATTTGGCATACGGTTCCAGAGGTAAGAGTCCATCACGGCGGGGAGGCATGAAGGCAGAGGCAGCCGTAACAGAAAGGTGAGAGATCACATCTTCAAGCAGGCACAGGACACAGAGAATCAGACTAGAAGTGGGCAAACCATATATGCTCAAAGTCCACCCCAGTGGTGTGCTTCCTCCAACATGGCCACATCTCTTAAAGGGTCCATGACACTCCCCAAACGTTACCACAAACTGGGTATCAAGTGTTCAAATATTTGGAGCCTATGGAGGACATTCTCATTCAAACCACCACATACATGCACAAGTGTGCAGGTCCATGTGGAGGCCAGAAGTCCATGTCAGGTATTTGCCTTGATCACTTTTCCTTTTAGAAAATTCTTTGGTACTTTCATATGTGGGTACAATGTGTTTAGATCAGATCCACCTCCTGTTACACCCCTCAGATGCTTCCCAGAAGCCCCCATCCTCTTCCCAACTTTATGTTTTCTTTCTTTATAACACAGAGTCTTCCTGTGCTTCCTGCATGCATGTAAACGTCGGGTCAGCCACTGGGGCACGGGCAACCTACCAGGGATCACACTGCTGAAGAAGCCGACTCTCCCACCCAAAGCAGCCATCTGTCAAAAGCTTCTCAGCTCGATGGACCCCTTGCCCATCTTCTTAGCTTTTGAGACAGGGTCTCTCACTGAACCTGGAGTTCACTGATCTGGCTGGGCTGTCTGACCAATGAGGTTCATGGATCTGCCGGTCTCCACAAACCCTACCAGGTGTGGTTTACAGGCATGCACAGCCACACCTGGCTTTTGTGTGGGTGCTAACGATCAGAAAAGGTCCTCATGCAGGCAGTTTGCTGACTACCCCATCTCTCTAGCCCATCTGTTGATCATTTATGTGGCTTTATGTGATATTACTTCCTTTATCTCTGAAGAATCAAATATATTTCATTTAAGCTCTTTTCAGAAATTGGTTCTATTATTCGAAGTGCTCCTGGAATTAATTTTCTTGTTTGTTCTGTGTTGGCTATTTTTGAATTATAATCCTCTGTGTTTGTGCTTTGGGAGTTTAACACACAGAGTTATCCTAGAGGAGGCTGGAGGCAGGGGTTTCCTCCCAGGCTCACATCTGGTTATTTTAAATCCATCCCCTTCTCCAGGCTCTCTTCCAAATGAGGCTCATATGGGTGGCTATAATTCTTGGGGCAGGGAGAAATACTGCAGACAGAATACAGCAGGAACGCTAAGGTGGGAACTTACTCCAGGTTGCCCCAGGGCAGGGCTCAATAGAGGACAGGTCACTTGGGTGAGGTCATACCTTTCAGTTCTAGGAAGAGATAAACTTGAGGCTCCCCTCACTGAACAGCAGTTTCAGAGTCTGGAGCTCAGTCCCACCTGTGACTGTGTTCCCCTGAGCACAAAATCTGCTTATTACCAACTGGGGCAGCCCTGAAGTGTTTGTAATACTGTTTTGGTCTTTTTGAGAGAGGGTCTCCCTGTAGCCCCAGCTGGCCTGTAACTCACTATGTAGACCAGGCTGGCCTTGAACTCACAGAGATCCGCCTGCCTCTGCCTCTGCTGGGATTAAAGGCGTGCGCCACCTCACCAGGCTGTAGTACTGTTTCTATACTTTGTGTTTTAGTTCATTTTATTAATAAACATGAAAATACATCTGGCTGTGATCAAAATACATTTCACTTGAATGACTGTTACTTACAGCTGGTAATTCAGGAAAGACCTACGGTATTAGTCACTAACACCTGACCGAAGGTCCTTGAAGAAAGGGTTTCTTTTGGCTTATAATTTAGGAGTGACAGTCTATTATGGCAGGAAGGTATGGCAGGAAGATGATAAGGTGGCTGGTCACATTGCCTCTGTAGCCAGGAGGCAGAGCACACGAGAAGCACAGCCAGGCTAAGCATCTCAAGGTGACCCCCACCAACTGATTTCCTCCAGCTACGCCCCACCTCAAGGTCCACCAAGTATTCAAACACATGAGTCTCCAGGGACACTTCACATTCAAACTATGATGCCTGCCACCTATCTTGTGAATCCAGCCATTTTCAGGTATGGACTTCCAGTTAACCAACTTCTATTCAAGTTCATTAGCAAGAGCTGGCTGCGTAGCTCACCTGGAGGCAGGGCAGCCTAGTGTGCGTCACTCACCTAGAGGCAAGATGTCCTTAGGCAATGCTTCCAAGTCACAGCCAATGCCCTGGGGCAGGTGGTAAGATCATCCTGCTTCGAGATGGAGCAGAGAGGGTTTGAAGTCACCACCAGATCATAGCATCTTGAGCACAACAATGTCCCTTCACCCCACTCACTGATTTCCACCAGCCCCACCAAAATGGCTGCTTCTCAGGACCACCAACAGTCTCTGCCATGCCGTAAAAAAGAACTTTGCATGTGTGATTCAGTGAAGGACCTTGCTAGAGGGAAGGTAGTCCCAGATTATCTGAGTGGCTCTAAATGTTATCACTTGTGGGGCCCACAAGCCAAGGAGTGCAGCTCCTGAAGATGTAAAGCAAGGATTCACATTCTCCCCTAACGGCTCCCCAGAAGTGCAGCTCTGCCACACCTCGGATGTGGATGGGCTCTGCTGACCTCAGACTTCCCATGCACAACTGCAAGGCACTTTGTGTCATTTTAAGCACCATGTGGTCAATTATTGCAGTGTAATAAGAAACCAAAGCCTGAGCACCCCAAACTAAAAACCAAAATCCCAAGCATGGGATTAGGGAGATGGCTTAGTCAGGAAGTGCTTGTCATGCAAGAGGACCTGAGTTCAGATCCTCCACACTTACATAAGAGCTGGGTGTGATGGAGTATTCCTGTAACCCTGAAGGGTAAGAGGCAGTGGATCCCCAGGGCTCACTGGCCAGGCAGTCCAGCCAAAACAATGAACTCTAGATTCAGTGAGAGAGACTGTCTCAAAAAAAAGGGTGGAGCCAGGCTTGGTGGTGCACACCTTTAATCCCAGCACTGGGAGGCAGAGGTAAGTGGATCAGCCTGTTCTACATAAGAGTTCCAGGTCAGCTGGGGCTACAGGGAGACCCTGTCTCAAAATGACCAAAAAAATAATAAATAAGTAAGGTGGAATGGGCTGGAGAGATGGCCCAGTGGTTAAGAGCACTGGCTGCACTTGCAGAGGACCTGGATTTGATTCCCAGCACCCACATGACAGCTAACAACCATCCATAACTCCAGTTCCAGGGGATTTGATGACCTCTTCTGACCTCCACAGGCACTGCAAGACATGGGTGCACTTACAAACATGCAGGCAATACCCCCATACACATAAAAATAAAAATATTAAATAAAATATTTTTAAAAATAAGGTGGAGAGCAATTGAGGAAGATAGCCAAAGTCAACCTCTGGCCTCCACAGACACATGAATACACATACATACACCACACACACACACACACACACACACACACACACACAACCCACAAACAACATATCCCCAAATGCCAATACCAACAAGGAGAACATTCTGCACCTGACCTCATGTGTGTCCAAAGTGCAGGTGCCCTCAAAATATTGTATAAAATTACCTTCAAGCCTCTCTGTGTGTGTGTGTGTGTGTGTGTGTGTGTGTGTGTGAATTTCATGTATAGACTTGGATTCCAGCCCCAACAGCTTCATTATGAATAATACATATTCCAAAACCTGAAAAAAAAAATCCAAAGCACTTCTGGTCCCAGCCATTCAGACAAGGGACACCCAGCCTAGACCTGCTTTGCCATCTTTGAGGCGCTCCTCCTCTGTAAGACTGACACTCCGAGGTACCACCGTACTCTGTCCCAAGCCAGCCTCTTGTCTTCCAGGACACGTCAGCTGCACTGTCCTCTGGGCCCCCTTGTGACCTCCTTTCCAGGTACTTGGACTACCTCCCGTTTCATTTCGGCTTTGGGACGACAAATCTCACTTTTCCTTCAGTACCCTTCTGTGTGGATTCCTACTTCCAACTCTTCTGTGCTGAAGGTGATGGTCAATATTCCCCAGAGTCCTTTCTATAGGCTTCCTTTGTTCCAGCAGCTGGCTGCTTTGCACAGCAGTGACTGCATCTAAGGCAATTGACTAGTGAGCATATCACTAGTCACTGACACGTGTCCTTCACCAGCACAGGCGTGATGCCATTGGAAGCAAGTGGAACCCCCAGGCCTTCTGTCTTTCTGATGAAACCTATTGGCAAAGACTGCAGTAGGTACTGGACAGACACTGGCTTCCGCCTAACAGGCTACTGGCAGGCTGTCCACAGGGACAGACAGACAGCAGCCCTGGGTTAGAGCCTGCAGACTGAGAACCAGGAGGAAAGCCATTCTTGGTATGAGGGCCGGAAGGGGCAGTGAACAGGGACAGGGGTAGAGCACAATACCTCATCTGTTTCTTTGATGTACAAAATTAGTGGCATGTGTTATACATATGTGTAGATATGACACAGCATTCCTGTCTAATGAGCAAGATTCGAGTGTATTGTATTTACCAAGTATTTTCATTTCTAAAATGTCAGGGGGTAGGGAGATGGCTCAGTGGGTAAGAGCACTTGCTGCACAAACATGAGTTCAAATCCCTGGCAGCCACACCTGTAATCCCAGTGCTTGGAAAACAGAGATGGGAGTATCCTTGGGCCATGCAGTCCAGCCAAATGGGCAAGCTCCAGGTTCAGTGAGAGACCTTCTCTCAAAAAATAAGGTGAGGGACTGGAGAGATGACTCAGTAGTTAAGACTACTGGCCGCTCTTGCAGAGGACCCAGGTTCAATTCCTAGCACTCACATGGCGGCTAACAACTGTCCATAACTCCAGTTCCAGGGGATCCAACGCCCTCTTCTAACCTCTATGGACATTGCATGATAGGAGTGCACTTACATACATGCAGGCAATGCACTCATACACATAAAATAAAAATAATAAATAAAATGTTTTTAAAAATAAGGTGGAGAGAGCATGGAGAGACAGCTCAGCAGTTAAGAGCACTGGCTGCCCTTGCTGGAGGACCTGCATTCAGTTCCCAGAACCCACATGGTGGCTAACAACTGTCCATAACTGCAGTTCCAAGGGATCTAATACCTCTTCTGGCTTCTGTGAGCACTGTACACATGTGATGCACTTACACATATGCAGGTAAAACACTTATACACATAAAATAAAAACAGTTTAAAAAAAGGTGGAGATGCTGGGCGTGGTGGCACTCGCCTTTAATCCCAGCACTCAGGAGGCAGAGGCAGGCATATCTCTGTGAGTTCAAGCCCAGCCTGGTCTACATAGTGAGTTCCAGGACAGCTGGGGCTACAGGGAGACCCTGTCCCAAAAAGGCCAAATTAAAAAAAAAAAATGCTGGAGAGTAATACAGGAAGACACCAACACCAACCTCTGGCCTCGACATGCACACACATGTACCCACACACACACTCATGCATATGAAAACATGCATACGTATATAACACACACCCTCCAGCAGTCTCTCAATTCAAGCTCATGATGTTTAAACCTTTGGACATACACACAAACACACTCTCCAGCAGTCTCTAAATTCAAGCTCATGTTGTTTAAACATCTGCACATACCCATGAGTGTACACACACACACACACACACACACACACACACACACACACAGAGCAGTCTCTAAATTCAAGCTTATGTTGTTTAAACGTCTGCAGACTCATTCACAATTTCCTGCGATTAGGGGGTAATGAAAGGCTCTGACCTTCCCGGGCAAAGGATGCACCCTGGGTACCATTTGAGAAGGTCCATGCCCTCCAGGGAACAAGTGCATTTCCTCACAGCCTCCAGACAACAGCTGCTGCCTGCTGGGCTCTGCTCTCTATTTTCTGCCAACAACAAACTCCATATTCCAGCCACGAATCTAAACTTCCCAAGGCAGAGCCTTGCAGTTTTTACAGAAATCTAAAAAGTCCGTTTCTTTCTTTCTCAGCCACAAAAACACAGCAAGCCATTTATCTCTCTCCACCTCACCACAGCGGGAGCAAAGACTGCCTTCCCAGCTCCCAGAAGGTGCAGCTGTTCTCCAGTCTGTGCTCTGGGAGGATCAAGATTTTGGAGCTCTGGCTACTGGGGAACCGCACAAATACCCTCCCTGTGGTTCCCAACAGGTGGTCAGGCCAGAGGCTAATCCTCCAGGCGGAGCTAAAGCAGCCCCCCTACAAGGAGCTGTTTGCAAATGTGTGTTTCCTAGAGGCATTCCAGTGAGACACAAATTCTCTGGAATCTAGTAAGAAAACAGAAGTGTGGTTTTTCTACAGAGCTATCCCTGAGTGAGCAGGTGACTGCTTATGCGTTGGTATGTGAAGATCCCCAGCCAAAAGCATCCAACTGAAGATGAGATGATGCTAACTCCTTTATGTCAGCATCCCTCGAGGGTATCCCTCAGTCTGTATAGAGGAGGAACCAGAGATGGGGGAAAAAACAAACTTGTGAGCCTTTCAAGGACAGCCCCAGAGCCAAGATCCAAGATCAAAGCCGTGGGCTGCAACTGAATGCAGACTCCTCTGGCTTCCCAGGTTTTCCGTGCTGACGCTGTGCATCTATCTGGTCCAGACTATAAAATGTCTAGTCCATCTGTTGGAGAACCCACTTTTCCAGTCTCACTAGTCAATTACCTGGTGACAGAACCACTCCCAGGAAGGCAGGTTCACCTTAAATTATGCTAAATAGATGGGCAGAATACCTGGTGTGTTAATAAGGTAGTGAATATTTCCTGCCTGGAACTAGCTCAGATCCCCACAGAACTTCTAGGGCAGCCACAGCCATGTAGATCTCCGTAAGTCTGTCTGCTTTCCTGAACGCTTCAGGAAGGTATAATTTCTCCTCTTCTTCATACCTTTCTTTCTAAACATGCTTTCTCTAGGGCTTTGAGCTGCCCCTAGCATCTCGTAGTTCTTCACTTTTTCTCTAAAGCTTCCTTCTCCCAGCCATGCGGCTGCCGGTCAAGCACGTGTCTGGCCTCCATGCGGGCTCTAAACCTGCACCGCTTCATGGCCTTCTTTCCTTCTTCCCACGATTCTCCTCCTCAAGGCAGTTGCCAAGATGACCAGCTCGCCTGCCCTGAGGATTTTTCTTTAAGATTCTAATAAAATTGTAAAAGCTTCTGTTTGGGTCCATTCTTAAATTCTTTTATGAATGAGACTAAAAACCCTCTAGGGGAACTTCTTTCTCCCCATTTCAACAGGAGCTGAATGTTTGCTGAATGAATCAATACCATCTCTCCCTTTAGTTCCTGCAGAAGTGGGCTGATTAACCCAGAGCATGCACAGGATCTCATCCTGAAACCCTTCCAATGAGGGCCTGAAGATTAAATTCCCAAGGCTCACTGCTGCCCTCTGGCCAGCCTGCCTCTGCTACTCCAGGACGGAGGCCACTGCTCCATACTGGTGTCTACCTGTAACTTCTGTTGAACCCACCTGGCCTGGGCTCTTTTCCAAGCTCTTCAGTTCAGGGCCTCAGAGTGCCAGTAAGACTACTCATTAAGGGCAGTGTCTGCAGTATAAAAATAGCTGCAGTTACTCATGCATAGCAACATATACAACATGCACCCAGGACAGAAGATCACCACAATGGGGGCTGGAGACATGGCTCAGCAATTTAGAGTACCTGCCATGCTTGCAGAGGCCCCAAGTCCAGTTCCCGGCACCCACATCAAGTGGCACAACTGCCTGTGACTCCAGCTCCAAGGGATCCAATGCCCTCTTCTGGCTGTGAAAGAAAGTTCCCCCCAAAAAAACTTTCCAGCTTCAAACTGGATTTTGTCCCAAGGCTGACCAATTGATTAGAACGTCAATGATTGTGGAGAGTTTGGAAAGTTGCAGGTCTAGAGCCTAATTACCATTTCTCTCCGGCCATCTTTAGCCCCTAAACAGTCACTCCTTGCCCATCTCTGTTTCAGACCTAACATCCTGTGACCAACAGATAAAAACCTTTTAGAATGTATTTTCCTAGCAAACTACCAGGTCTCACCAACCAAAAAACTAAGAATGTCATCAGATAGCATCTGAGACCTATAGTAATAAAACCCTCGCTTTGCTGTGACCTGCCTACTGAATGTATCCTCCCATGTATTTGAAGTGTCTTGATTTATGACTTTCTTTGTTCTGTTACTATAAAAATGTAAGACAACTGTTACCACACTGAACCATGGAATTTGGGGTAAGCTGAATCTCTTCCCGGGCCATGGTCACTCATATTTGGCTCCAGAAAAAAACATCTGTGACACAGGTGTTCCTCTGACCCTGTGATGACAAGCCATGGATCTGCCTCCTTCCCACACTCTGCAAAGAAGCCACTCCCCTTCCCTCTTCCAGCCAATCGGTTGACCATAGCCGCTTGCAGGAGAGGGCTGAGGGTATAAAAAGCTGGGAAAAGCACAAGGCTGGCTCTCGCCATTTTGTAAGGCTGTCTGGTACCACAGGATTTATGTCTGGGTGTGGACTTTCAAACAGCCGCCATGGATCTGCCTCCTTCCCACACTCTGCAAAGAAGCCACTCCCCTTCCCTCTTCCAGCCAATCGGTTGACCATAGCCGCTTGCAGGAGAGGGCTGAGGGTATAAAAAGCTGGGAAAAGCACAAGGCTGGCTCTCGCCATTTTGTAAGGCTGTCTGGTACCACAGGATTTATGTCTGGGTGTGGACTTTCAAACAGCCGTGAATTGGGGTAAGGCTGTCTGGAACCACAGGATTTATGTCTGGGTGTGGACTTTCAAACAGCCTTGAATTGGGGGGTGCCTGCTTGTCTGTAAATAAACCCGCACCCCAGGCTCAGTTACCAAGTCCAATAAACTCGTTAAGATTCTTCAAACTGGGGTTTGGAGAATTTTTTTCCTCAGGCTGTCGCAAGCACTGTGGGAGGAGGGGATTGGATGCCACGTGCACCTCCCAGCAGTGAATCTGAGGTGAGAGTTATGCTTTTGCATCAACATGGCCTTACAGGCACTGTACTTACAGGCACAAACATACATTCAGACACATGCACATAATTAAAAATAAAATCTCTTTTTAAAATATCACCACAATGTGGTCTAGGAGTAACCCAACCACTTCTTATTGTCCAGGACTGATCTTAGCCCTGTGCCCAGGCCAGTGTACTCTGCTGCAAGCTTCTCTCTGGGCCCTTCTGGGCCCTTTCTCATTCAGCAAGACCAGGACAGCTTGAGGGGTTGAAAGCTGTTCAGGGGTCCTGAGCTCAAGTTAGTGCTGTACTCTTTCCATCTTGAAGCTCTCAACACTTCCTGCATCAGGGTTCCACCTTTGGGCCCCACATGTCACATCACTGGTCATAGGACAGCCGCGGAACTTCCTGCCCCAGCTCCTGTATACAGTGCATTGGTGCTCCTGCATGATCCAGAACAAGGCAGGGATTTCTTGCTAAGCCTTGAGGGTACTCACTTGAGCACCAGATCTCCATGTCAAGCAGGCCTTGCATGTGTTGTCACTAATCTGAAGTCACACTCTAAGTTGCCTTCGGCAGCAAGTCTGACACAAGCTCTGCAAAAAGACTGGGAGGCAAGACCAGGGCTCTTGCCATAGCAGAGCCAATGCCAAAGCCAGAAAGTTCTACCCAAACCTGCTGTGACACAGCTGGGAGCAGACATTGGCAAAGTAGCCTAAACACATGCAGAGCCAGGGTTAGAGCCTGGATCCCCATTCCAGCAGGTGACTCAGGCTGCAGCCAGTTCTAGCGAACAGAAAAGGGAAGCTATTGCACTGTGGTCCCCAGGGTTCCTGGGGAGCTGAGCAAGGGCCAAGCACCCCCAGGTGTAACTCAGCACCCCACATGACAGAAGTAGAGCTGCTAGCAGAGAAAACACTGCCTGAAGCCTGGATCGACAGGTGGAAGGCTCAGGAGCAATATGCGCACACACACACACACACACACACACACACACACTCTCTCTCTCACACATACACACCCCGCTAATGCTGACTGACTCTGTGCTGTGCAGTCCTCACAACCAGGGAAAATGTTCCTTAACAACCCCAGGTTACAAACAAAGAAGTCAAGTCTCTGAGAACTTAAGTGGCTCATCAAATAATAAGCTAGTGGCTGAGGGATCCAGGATCCGCTCCCCTCTTCACCGTCTGACCGTCTAAGAAAGAAAGCAGTCCCAGGAGGCTCAGGGTCCAGACTCTGGATGTGGTTCTCCACGGTGACAAGCTCACAGATTTGGTTAGGGTCCTAGGCCTGGAATGACCAAGCTAATAAGTTTCTCTGCTCCCAACATGGATGGTTCTGGAAATTCATCCATTTATTTTGACCCCTTTACATTGCTCTGTTTCCTGTCCTTGACTCTGTGCTCAGATGGGACGCATCCCTGAGTCTTTGAAAGTTCACGGCTTAAGGTCACACAGGAGTTGGAGGCACTGGATGGGGTATCTGGCTCACAGTGACCCACGTTTGCTTCTCTGCATTCGTGCCTGCCCTCCTGCGGCATCTGCTCAAGTGACACTAGTTGGTTATTTCTGGCCATTTCTACTCTGATTTGATGAGCTACTGCACTGTGGAGTCAGATCTTACTGCCCGTGAGTACACCCAGGATGATGGCTCATTTCAGTTGTCAAGTCATTTGGATTAAGAAACACCTGGGGCATTAATGAGGCACACATCTGGGTGTGCTGTAAGGAATTTTCCAAAGAGAATGGACTGAGTGGCGAAGCCTATCCTGAATGTGGGGGCATAGTCTCATTGGTTGTAGTCCTGGGCTGAATAAAAAGGGAAAGCCAGCTGAGTGCCAGCCTTCCCCTGTCCCTGCTTCTTATCGGCTGAGATGTGGGCAGGCAGCCACATGCTCCCAGCAGCACTCACACTCAAACCACGAGCCAGAACGAAGCTCCTCCCTCCCTTCCTTAAGTTGCTTTGTCAGATATTTGGTCACAACAGTGAGAAAACTAAAGTATCCAGTGACTGAACTTTTGAATAGGACAGAGAAGCACATGTGTACATGTGTACGTCTCTGCTTGCGTGTGCATGTGTCCCCCATATTCCCCATCACCAGATTCTAGAACCTTCCTCAGCTTGTTTGCCCATGCTCACATGCTTCCTCGTCCTGCAGACATTGTCCTTGTTCAAGGTCCCCTCTGCCCCTGCCAGCTCTGTCAGGCTCTGACCTCTCTGGTCCATCATCATCCACACTCATGCCTGAATCTCTATCCTTTCGGTGGGCCACATCTCAGGTCTTCTCAAAACCCCACAGGAGCAAGAGCCTCAAGTGACACTCATTATAATCACACTCCAAGGCCTGCAAAACCTGTCTCCAACCTCCTTAACCACTGTACCACCCACCTTATGATTCATCCACCCATATGTAAAACCAACATTTCCACTGCCTCTGCCAGAGCCAGGGACTCAGCCAGCTGCCAGGGAACATTTGGAAATAGGACAAGAGTCTGCCATCAGCCTGCCATGTTTGCCAAAGCAGCATCCCACAAGGCTACACCAGGACTCTGCCCAGGCTGGCCCTTGCCCTTTCATTGCCTATTAAGATCATTCTCGCTTTTCCGCACTTGCACTGGACTTAGAGGAAGAAAGCACAACCTTGACATGCTCAACAACGTCAGCAAGTTTGTGTCCTTGTTCAAGCCACAGAAACGCCCCACGAGCAACATCATTGTTGCAGAAGGCCACGTATCCATCCAGATGAATGGGGCCAAAATCGGCAAGGGCCTGGGCAGGTTTAACAGCCACTTTACAACCTGTGCTATCTGACTGGAGACATGGCTCAGTAGTTAGGAGCACTGGCTGCTCTTGTAGAAGACCCGGGTTCAGTTCTCAGCACCCACATGTGATGGCTAACAACCATCCACAATTCCAGTTCCAGGGGATTTGGTGCCCTGTTCTGGCCTTCACAGCCCTTGCACGACATGGGCGCACTTACATATATGCAGGCAAAATACTCATACACATCAAATTTAAAAATTCATTGTTTTAAAAAAAACCTATCTGCAGGGCCATTCTCCAGATGAGTGAGTCAGGTGATTCTATCATCAAGTGGACAAAGACTGGGGACACTGTCCCAAAGAAATCTGACTGGAGGAAACTGTAGAACATTTGTTACAAATAATGATACCAAAATAATCATTCTCACGTCCCAAGTCAGTGACACTGACCTTAGTCCCATTGGCATTGCCTTCTGAAGCTTCAGTTCCTGACGTCACTACTAACCAGGTGTGTGACTTACTTCACAGGGTCTTGTCTTCCTCATCTTGAGAAGCAAGGATCATGACAACATTAAAATTGTCACATCTGGTTCTTGAGCAGTCTAAATGAGGTTTTCTTGGTCCAACACTTAGAGCAGGGTAAGACGCTGCCTCCAGCCTCCTGGCTCCCACCTGTGATCACCTTACGTTTTGCATTTGGGCTATCCTGTGCTTCCTCTGGGTGATTTTTCATCTCTGGAGATCAGACATGGTCGTTTGTCTTTGCTATATCGCTTTTCACAGCTACAGTGAATGCGTATCATTTGCATACAGCTAGTGATAGGTATGTTGGAAATTTGAAGTGTCATGTCACCAGTCTGCTTCCTGCGTAGGACTTGCCTAATTCCAGGTGGTGCAACCGATTACATTTTCTGATATTTCAAACAGACTGAAGGAGACCTAAGAGATCATTTCATGCAAGAAAGACAAATCAATGTCCTTCTGTGTGGTGACCCCAATGAATTAATTGAGCTTCCTCCAGGACTGGGAGTGCTGTTGTTGATCAGTCATGTCTGTTGCTCTCATGAAAGGCAGAGATGGTAAAATGTGTCTTATGTTTTTCATTTTTAATTTAGTCCAGTGGTGTCATTTGCGTAAGAAAAAAATGAATGTTGATTAAGGATATTGCTCAGCACATAAAGGATCTTGCCACCAAGCCTGGTAAACTGAGTTCAATCCCCAGAACTCATACGGTAGAAGGAGAGAACTGATTCCTTCACATATGAATTGCCAGTCAGCAAGTTGAGTTCAATCCCCAGAACTCATACGGTAGAAGGAGAGAACTGATTCCTTCATATATGAATTGCCAGTCAGCAAGTACGCACGCATGCATGCGCACACACACACACACACATACACACACACACACATACACACACACACACATACACACACTTTTTTTTTAAACTCAGAGACCCGCCTGCCTCTGCCTCCCAAGTGCTGGGACTACAGGCGTGCGCCACCACACCTGGAATTAATAATAAAATTTTTAAAGAAAAAAATATTAGTGTTCAGAGGAGTTGAGTTCAAGATCAGAATGTCAGGCATGCTGAATACTAATTCAGTGCTTTTTTACAGAAAATAAATTTGGTGCTGAAGAGAATTCCCCTGTGCACTTACCCACCCATACTCATCACTCAGAGCTCGGGGCTATGTCTCTGCAGCACAGCACATGGGCAGCAATTACTCTCCCAGCCATGAGCACTCCCCATCTCAGACAGCCTGGCTCCATTCAGAACTGCCCCAGGTAGCACCCATCCACACAGCACCACCGGACCATGGAGAGGCATCGAAAGCAAGTTCCAAGGATTTTACCCTTGTACACTCCATGGGAGAAAAATATTGTCCTCCTCATGATATTGAGTCTGTGAATTTAATCTAAAACAAAAGCACTGGAAGTTGTTCTTTGGGGGATGGAAGACTATTCTGCAAGAGGCTAAGATTTCAACATGAGGATTTAGGGGGACACAAACATGCAGTACATAGCAATTTGTACACCAGACTCATGCATCTGAGAAGCCATATTGCATTATTTCAGAAAAGGAAGGAAAGAAGATAAGGAGGTAAAGAGGGAGGGGAGGTAGGGAGAGAGGGGAGGAGGGAAGGAGGGAGGAGAGGTAGGGAGAGGGGGGAGGGAGGGAGAGGAGGGGGGAGGGAGGGAAGGGAGGAAGGGAGGGAGGGAAGGAGGAAGAAGTCAGGCACTGTTGGTCTCATATAAGGAGTCAAGAACAAGATCCAAGCCCTGAAGAATCAGTCCTGTTTGCTTCAGCTGCAGAAACACAAAGATGGTAGGGAGCCAGCTGTCTTCTCCCTGATGCTGACCCCAACCACTTTATGTGGAAACCTAGCTGGGCCCTAGGACCCAAATATTTAGTCAAATTAGTCTAGATATCTCTGTGGAGTCATTCCAGTGATGAAGACATTCAAATCAGTGGGCTTTGAGTCAAATCACTCAGCCTAGTCTGATCAGTTGAAGGTCACCGAAGACAGTTCCCAAGGAGGAAAGGATCCTGCAGCAGCCGGCTCTGGGCTTGAGCTGAACAACAGCTCTTCTCTGGGCTCCAACTTGCCCTGCTCATTTGGACTTGCTGGCCTCCACAACTGCATGAGTTGATTCCTTAATTCTT
>NW_008341419.1:53351-54911 GCF_000622305.1 Nannospalax galili | reverse complement strand
ACACACACACACACACACACACACACACACACACACTACAGGTTGTTTCTCAAGAGGACTTGGACTAGAAAACATGGGGGTAAACCCCTAGAGCACTCAAGTCTGGAGCTAAAGATGCCAGAGCAGCACCCCAGGCCTCTATTCTCTTCTCCACTCTGACCCCCACTTGTTCTTCCTTGGTTGGGGTGAGGATAGGAAGCTACCTCTCACCAAATGACGTCCTGTCCTAGGAGAGAGCTGGAGAATGCAGTCACCCAACGAAGGCTCTTTCTATTAGAGGAGCAGGACTGTGTTAGGGCTCCCTAGAGGAAGAGGATCCATAAAATGAATATATATTAAAAGGGGATTTATAGGCTGGGTGTGGTGGCACACTTCTTTAATCCCAGCACTCAGGAGGCAGAGACAGGTAGATCTCTGTGAATTCGAGGCCAGCTGGGGCTACAGGGAGATCCTGTTTCATAAAAGGGCAGGGGTGGGGGAGTTTATTAGATTGGTTTACACAAGACCCTCTGGGAAGTCCAATGATAGCGTCTCTGCATGCTGGAGAATGCCGTAGCTCCTCAGACTGGATGCCTGGAGGGCTGGCGGAGTCTTAGAGAGCCACTGATCTTCAGTTCCTATGTGAAGGTGAAAGAAAGTGGGTTCTGATGTCAGGAACAGGAGAGATGCCCTCACCAGGAAGTGGGCGGACAAAAGCAGCAGCGTTCCCCTCTAAGCTCTCCCTATCTATGCTGCCTAGAAGGGGCTGTCCACCATTCTGAGGGTGAATCCCTCCTGGAAATGATCTCACAGACCCATGAGAAGTCAAAGCCTCCACTGGGTCCCAAACACAAATCTGGCAGAGGAGAGAGGATGAGGTGTTTCCCTGGAGGTTGGAGTGCATGACCAGCTTGCCAAGAAGACACAACTTTACCCTGCTCAGGCCTCTCTAGTTGCCGAGGAAGGATCTCCAGCATGCACTAGAGGGACTTGAAGGAGAGCGAGAGACTGAAGAAACAGAGCCAGGAAGGAGCCAGGGCTCTGGAGGAAACAGTTGGGCCAGACCGGGTGTTTGTGCTGGTCCTTAGCTCTTTTGTTTTTAACTTTTCTGAGACAGGGTCTCACACTGTAGCCTGGTCTGGCATTGAACTATGTAGTCAAGGCAAGCCTCAAACTCACAGAAATCTTCCTGCCACAACCTCCCAAGTAGTGAGCATGCATCTGTGGAACCCTCCTCCTTGGCCCCCTCCCCCGGACTCCCTAGAGCCCTGCCCCTATTTAGGACTAACTGCTCTTTTCGCTTCTGTAAATCGCTTGACTTGAGGGAACCAGAGGGACAAACTGCACCGTCTCCATTTTGATTGCTGATTCCTCCATTTTTGTGATGTCTCATGGTCATAGACTAGGCAAGCCCAGGCATGTCCAGGGGGCCCGGGCAGGTTTGAGGCCTTATAAGGAATAAATAGGGTCCTCTAGCCCTGAAGATAACAGTCAGCACATTCCACAGCCCTGAGGGCAGCACCCACCAATGAGAAGCCTCCAAGACTGTAACCAATCAGTTCAAAAGTATGTTGGCATGCG
>NW_008341419.1:30058-52146 GCF_000622305.1 Nannospalax galili | reverse complement strand
TTTGTCTGAAACCTATGAAAAGCTCCCTCCCCCTGCAATCGGGGCTCTCAGACGAACCTACCATGTTAGTTTGGTCTGAGAGTCCGAGCTTAAGCCGGAATGAAGACTCTTTGTTCTTGCATGCTCTCTGGACTCTGTGGTAATTCTTGGGGATCCATTCTCTGGGCACAACAGATCATCTCTCTAGGCACTTTCCTTTTGTTTTAAGGTAACCTTGGAGATCAGGGAGGTGGGACTGTGTTCCCATCTGAAGTAGCTTACTGAACAGCATCGCTTCCTCGCCTGTGAAATGTCCTCATTTCCCCTCTCAATTTGTTTCTATTTCTGTTCTTATGGATAGCTTTGTAGAGTTAATCTGAAGCTATTTGGTAGGACTGTATAAAATTGTCAATATTACATCATTTATCAACGCCAAAATGATCACTCCGCATGGTTCTATCTGACGTAGATTCCCCTTGTGCCAGCCAGAATCCTTGACATCCTCTACAATCCCTCTCAGATATACAGATTTTCCAACACCCACACTGTCCCTCTTCACATACAACATTGATATTATCTGCAAATTTAAGCCCATATGTGTAATAAAACTTGAAAAAACGAGGACACATCTCTGTGCGCTGCCTCGCTGTTGCACCTTATGTAAGCCTCCCGCTCCGCTGCTGGGCTCCACATCTTCCCTTTGGAATACACCCTCTTGCCATTTCCCAGAGAACCTTCGGAAGATCTTTTGTGACTTAAAATATCTATTCCATTTCCACTCTATAGCTAGATATAATTGGTTCACATTTTCTTCTTGTAACTTTTCCTTCATGTTCTGACTTCCAGCTTCGTCAAGGAAGCAGCTATACTATTGCAAAATTGCATTTTCTTTTCCAAGACAGCCAGATGTCTTCTTTCAAAGTCAGGTGTTCTTGTTTCACAACTACACAGTCTTGCTTTATGGATACAAAACCCTCCTATCCTGGTTAGCCTTAATAGTCAACTTGACAAAGCCCAGAGTTTTCTGAGAGTCTTTTAATGGGCTGGAGAGAAGGCTCAGTAGTTAAGAACACTGGTTGTTCTAGCAGAAGACCCAGGCTCGAATCCCAGAACCCACATGGCAGCTAACAACCATCTGTAACTCCAGTCCCAGGGGATCCGACAGCCTCTTCTGACCTTCACGGGCATTGCACAACACAGGTGCACTTACCTCCCTGCAGGCAATGCACGCATATACATAAAATAAAAATTTTTAAAAAAAGAAAAGAAAAGAAAGAAATGTCTCCCAGAGGCCCAAAGGCTCAAGTATTACAACGGTTAGCGGCTGTTTGGGAGCTCAAGGGTGTTAAGGTTCAGATAGCCCTGCCCCTCACCAACAGGGTCTCAAGGACTTATCATGCTCCTGAAAAAAGGGAACTGAGCTGATAAGCACCTTGGTCTTTGAAGTCAAGAGAAGTGGACTCTTCTCCACTGTTTGGCCAACACAACAGGCCTCCCCTTTGATCTCTAAAGAGGGCAGGTTTTAACAGTCCTTCCCCCCCACCTAACTTTTAAAAAAATATATCTTCCTGCCTTCTGCAGAAAGCAGACACCTCCCTTTTAAAAAGACCCCAGCTCACCACCCAGGCAGACATTTTCCCTGCCCCGAAGGGAATCTGTTCCATGTGTTCCTTCGCTAATAAACTCTGCTTTCTCCTGATCAACCCTATTCGTCTTATGGCTACTTTTTATCTATCAAAGGGACCTTTAGGAGGTGTGGCCTTGCTGGAGGAGGCACATCCCTGGGGGCAGGCTTTGAGAGCTCCAGCTATCTCTCCTACTTCATGTTTGTGGTTGAAGGCATTAACTCTCAGTTTCCAGCCCTGCTGCTATGCCAGAGTCTTATCCCTCTGGAACTATCTGTAAGCCTAAATAAACTCTTCTATAAACTTGCCTAGGTCATCATGGTATTTTATCACAACCACAGAAAAGGAACTAATACAGTGGGGGCTATCTTGATTGCCTTAAATTGCTATAGGAGAGCCAAGCCCACTGTGGGCGGCACCATCCCCTGGGCAGATGTACTGTATAAGAAAGCTAGCTGAGCATAAGCCTACAAGCATCCAGCAAGCAGCGTCCACTGTGGTTCCTGCTGTGCTTCTTGGCTGCAAAGAGAGCACCTCAGTCAGAGGCAATGCTGTGAGGAACAGGAAGAAGCTTGCCTTCAAGTTCCTGGCCTGTGTTCCCTCAATGATGGGTTATAACCTATAAGACTGAAAAACCCTTTCCTCTCCTAAAATGCTTTTGGTCATGGTATTTGTCAGCGCAACAGAAAAGAAACTACAACACCTGCTTTATTTCTTTGACAATTTTAAGTTTGATTTTTTAAAATCCTGCCCCAATAACTTTATTCACTTTGTACTCTCAAGTCTAAGTTCCTTGTGTCTGTACTTTCATGTGGCTCATTTTCCTCAGGTCCCTGGTGCTTCCCACTTAGCATTCTGAGTTCTGTGGTGGACAACTGTATGAGTTAACTCTCTGTTGCTGTGATAAAATATCCTGACACAAAGCAAGTTAGGGAAGAAAGGACTTATTTTGGTTACAGTTCCAGTGAGTACAGTCCACTGTAGATGGGAAGGCAGCAAGCACTTGAAGCTGGCCAGCCAATCAAGAAATAAGGGAATCATGTTTCATCTACACACATGAGGGAGAGAAACAGGAAGTGGGACCAGGCAATGAAACCTCAAAGCCTGCCCCTGTAAGGTACTTCCTCCAGCAAGGGTTCACCCCATAAAGGTTTCATAATGTTCCCAAACAGTGCCACCAACTGGGGACATGGGCCCATGGGGGACGTTTCTCACTCAAACTGGAACAGCCCACATCCAGGCCACTCCAGACAGTGAGTTTGCTTGCTCCTGCTCCAACTCGCTGGTCTGGGGGTGTAAAAGGACACCAGAGGCTGTACCCAAGCATCCCTGGTTCATAGAGTGAAGCTATTCACCCGGGGCCCTGTTCACTCTCCAGTCAAGCTCCCGTTTGGAGACAGAGACCCTGAGTGTCACTATTCAGTGAAGGGGAAATGGTGTTTTGTTGTTTCAATTGGGGGGGTGCTATTCTGAGACATGGTCTCATGTAACCCACACTGGACTTGAACTCCTGCCTACACCTTCCAAGTTCTAGGATTATAGGTGAGCACCCACCGTGCCAACTTGAAAGTAACTTTTTCCCCTCTATTTGGTTGTACTGAGGATAGAACCTGAGTCATGTGCTAGATAAGCACTATGCTACTGAGCTTCCTCTCCAGCTTCTGTGAATGTTAGTTATTACACAAAGCAATGAGTTTCATAACATTCACATTCCAAAACATCACTAGAGAGGCTAGAGAGATGGCTCACAGTTAAGAGAGCATGCTGTTCTTGCAGAGGACCTGAGCTTGGTTCCCAGCACCCATGTTGGCCAACTCATAACTGCCTTTAACTCTAGCTCCAAGGGATCCAACACCTTCTTCTGGTCTTTGCAGGCACCAGTGTGCATACATGCGTGCCCACATGTAGACACAAACACATACACATAATTAAAAGATGTCTTTTAAAAAACAAAGGACTAGGGAGATAGCAAGAGCTCTTGCTACCCAAGCATGACGACCCAAGTTCAAACCCACACACATGCGCCCCAGCACTGTTGGCAGCAGAGACAAGAGGGTGGCTGGGGCTTGCTGGCTGCCAACCTAATTGCACGTTCCATGAGAGACCCTGTCTCAAGGGAATACGGCGGAAAGAAAGCAAACAAAGGCATGCACACATGCACACACACACACACATTGTAAAAGTAAGAAAAAAAAAAAAGAGTATTAGTCAGTCCTCCCACCCTCTTCCTCCTCTCAGGCAGTCCTTCTAAGTGTGGTGGCGCACACCTTTTAATCCCAGCACCTGGGAGGCAGAGGCAGGTGGATCTCTGTGACATCAAGACCAGCCTGAGAAATAGTGAATTTCAGACCACCTGGGGCCACAGGGAAACTCTGTCTCCAAAAAAAAAAGTCCTTTTACTTTCATAATGTATATGACTGTGTGTGTGAATGTGTGTGTATGGTGTGTATGTGTGTGGTATGTGCATGTGTATTTGTATGTAGTATGTATGTGTGTGGTGTGTGCATGTGTGGGGTCTGGGGTGTGTGTGTGATATATGTGCATGTGTGCACATGTGTGTATATACATCTCAGGTCCTGCATGAAAGCAAACATGCTATTTGCCTCTCTGGGCCTGACTTAGTTTGCTAATTGGATGATCTCCACTTACATCAGTTTTCTAGCAACAGCATAATTTTGTTCTTTTTGTGACTAGATAATACTATTGTCTATAATCCATTTTTTGGTATCCATTCATTTGTTGATGGACACTTGGTTTGGCCGTTGTAAACAGTGCCACAGTAAACACAAATGTGAGTGTGCAAGGAGAGTCCTTTGGGTGTATTCCCAGGAGTGGCTGGATCATATGGTGGCTCTATTTTTAGCGTTTGGAGGAACCTCCACACTGATTTCCATAATGACTGCCAGCAGTGTGAAGGTCCCTTTACCCCTGGGGCATGTTCTCTGACATTTGCTGTTTTAAGGATAAGCCTTTGGTTTGGAAGGCAGAGCGCAAAGCTGCAGCGACGTTCCTGGGGCAAGCAGATGCTCACAGTCCAGGCCTCACAGCACACAGCACCCAGGTGTCCTCTGATGTGCGTAGGGGGCAGAGGGATGCCTCTGCATGTGTGTGTGTGTGTGTGTGTGTGTGTGTGTGTGTGTGCGTGTGTGTATCTGTGTCTGTCTGTGTGTGTATCTGTGTCTGTGTCTGTGTGTGTGTGTTTGTGAGTCTGTGAGTCTGTGTCCGTGTGTGTCTGTGTCTGTGAGTCGGGGCAGTGGGGTGCGCGTGTGCCTGCCAGAGTAGGGGTGGGCAGGGATGACCCTAAACTGCAGCACCCAGCCCAATGTTTTCCCAGCTCAGGCTTCCCTCTATTTTCTCTTGGAGATTTCTCTAGTTTCCATGATACTCTAAGTTTGCTTGTTTGGGGGCACAAATAAATATTTTTCAAAATATATTTCTTATTGTTTCTATGGATTTGGCATAGACAGAAGTGTGATTTGTGCCCGCAGATCCTTGAGAGACACTGAAGTGTGCAAGTGAGAATTATCAAGTGTGACGCATGTCTGCCAGGCCTCCATACTGACCTCTACTGAGCGAGTCTCATGCAGGCCGTTTTGAGCCCACTTAACGTGACTCAGTTCACCCCAGGGCATATAGTCATCCACCTAGAACCACTTCTGGGGTACAAGTTAACTTTTCATTTTTGTTTGCTTTGTTTTTAATTTTATTATTTTTATTTTATGCATATGAGTGTATTGCCTGCATGTAAAATGCGCCTGTGTCATGCAACGCTGGCAAAGGTCAGAAGAGGGTGCTGGACTTCTGGAACTGGAGGTACAGACAGTTGTTAGTCACCACGTGGGTGCTGGGAACTGAACCCAGGTCCTCTGCAACAACAGCCAGTGCTCTTAACCACTAAGCCACCTCTCCAGCCCCTCGTTTTGGTTTTTGATACAGCACCTCCCTATATTTGATTAGTTTCAAATTCCTGAGTTCAAGTGATCCTCCTGCCACAGGCTCTAGAGCAGCCATACCACTGTACCTGTCTAAACATGGCCCCTTCTTGAGCAGAAAAAACTATACTCTTCCTTTGCACGGTGAGTCAGAGGGCAGGCATCATGCTGTCAGTCATCTCCCGCCTTCCATTACTTCCATCCCATGCTACCTGCTCTATTGGCTCAGTCACTATGACAGAAGGTCCAGAAGAGGCTCTGGAGGCCAGCACTCTCCTATGGCACCTGGTAAAGGGGTATGTTACATTCTGAACTGTGCAGCACAGAGATAGCTCTTTTCTCAAAGGAAATGCTCTGGTTCTTTAAAAAAAAAAAAAATGCTGGGGACATCACTCAATTGGTGAGTGCTTGCCTAGCATGCACTAAGCCCTGGGTATGATCTCCAGCACTACATAAACTGGGCAGGGTGGCACATGCCTATAACCCAGCATCCAGGCAGTAGAGGCAAGAAGATTGGGAGCTGAAGATCAAAGCCAGCCTGGGCTACATGAGATCCTACTTCAAAAAAAATCATTTTTTGAAAATGCTTTAGAAATGAGAGTTTTTTTTAAAGAGGGGGAGGGTGGACAGAAGGAAGAGGAAGGGAAGAAGGAAGGAAGGAAGGAAGGAAGGAAGGAAGGAAGGAAGGAAGGAAGGAAGGAAGGAAGGAAGAAGTAGGGAGCCACCTGCATCCTCTTCCTTTTGAATCCCTATCTGAACACATTTGCTGGCAACCTGGCTGGGTTTTTTTAATTTTTTTTTTTGAGCTTTTGTACATTTCATATAACGGTTCTTAACCAACTTTAGATCCCCTCCCCAAATTTAGACCCCCTCCCCTGTCAGTGCCCCCTCCCTCCCACTGGCCCTCATGTACTCTGCCATACATGTTAAGTCCTATGTAGTCAAGTATTTGTACCCAGATGTCCTTCGGTGCAAATTCATCCACTGGAGTCTAGTAAGCCTATCTAGAGATCATTGGTAAGGCCTATTCTCCCTCACCCAGTAGTAATCAGTCTCCAACACTGGCTGGCTTTTTTAAAGTATCTGAGAGTTAGTGGTGAGCTCCAGTGAGAAAATCCCATGTCTGGTCCTCGGGAGAACTCTTAAACGGTGGCTTCACCTGGGAGAGGACAGACAGCAGCCCACATTGAGACTTCTCATCTCCTTAGAGGGCTCTCAGAAGCAGCTGCGGCCTGCTTCTCAGCCTTGACAACACTTCCTACTTC
This sequence comes from Nannospalax galili, assembly GCF_000622305.1. Taxonomy (NCBI): domain Eukaryota; kingdom Metazoa; phylum Chordata; class Mammalia; order Rodentia; family Spalacidae; genus Nannospalax; species Nannospalax galili. Next base: position 45,345 of record NW_008341419.1, on the reverse strand, counting down.
TTCCGCCCACAGGAATGTTCTGAAGAAAGACATTAGTACAGAGACACTGCCTCCCTCCCATGCTCCACCCCAGCAGAATGCAGCTAGATGCTTTTGTTCGCTCTCTGCAGACTGAGAAGGTCCTGGGAACAGGGAGCAGAAATCCTGCCCTAGGGCATAATAGCACAGCTTTTTAAAGCCAAGAACACATTGCCTAAGAAAGCTGATAATGTGATGTGTTGATACTCAGAAATGCAAATTTATAATAATAATGAACACTCATTCCCAAGATTTTAAATCCTCAGTGTGAGACCATTTCAGTTGTGTAGAAGTTTGTTTGGGAAACTCAGAATTCATTTTCCCATGAAACAAACGTTATAAATACATATAAGAAACACGGACACGTTTCTAACTGTTGACCCTGGAATCCGTTTGGAGGAATGTGTCCCCAGAGACCAACACAGACAGAGGAAAACAACCAAAGATAGCCAATGATTTTCTGTTGTTAAACTCATGAACTAAATGCTGTGTGTGCCAAAAAAGAAAAGACAGAATTAAGACAGATGAGTGCTTATAACACTACAGAGATCAATAATGGTTAAGAGATTGATTGTGCAGCTACATGGAGAGTGTTTGTGATATAATATTGGATGATAGTCACAAGATATAACTGGGGAGCTGGAGAAAAGGCTCAGTGGTTATGAGCATTTGCCAGGCAATTATGAGGATCAGAGTTCAGAATCTAGTACCTAACGGGCCTGGTATCTGGTAAACACTGACACCTCCAACTCCAAAAGACCTGGTGCCCTCCCCTGGTCTCCACATGCACATAGCAAGTGCACGTGTACACAAGTACATGCACACATACACACAAGTAAAATAAACCGTTAAAAAAAGATATGTTTGACAAGTGCTCTACTCTTCCAATTTCACAGAAATATTTACGCATATAAGATGCCAAAGGGGTATTATAGAAAAATAAAATCAGTGGGCTGGAGAGATGACTCAGCAGTTAAGAGCACGGGCTGCTCTTGCAGAAGACCCAGATTCACTTCTCTGCACCCACATGGCCGCTCACAACTGTCTGTAACTATTAGGTAAATCAAGTCAATGAGGAGACAGCACCAGGACACAGACAAGAACTCTGGCGGGGTAGAGTTTGTTGGCAGAGAATACACACACAGGACAGTCCCCAATTCGGGATGGAGGAGCTGTCAGGTTACAGGCTGTTGGCTGGGGGCTTTTAGAGAGGGTTTGGGGAATGCAGAAGGTGGGAAAATATTTTTAAACAAGTTAGGTGGGAGAGAGCACTCAGGGCTTATCAGGAGAGAAGAGCCTCTGACAAACCGCCTCCTTCTGGAAGCCAGGGTCTGGGTCATGGGATAAGGGCTGCTCTTCTAAAATTACCAAAGGGGAAGCAGGCTGTGCTGAGACAGCTCTTGCAGCAATGGGGTCTTGGGTCATAGGTGTAGGGAGTCTGTTTATCTTGTCTGCAGATGGTCAGGGTGCTCATTAACTCAGTTCCTGTATTTTCAGAGGGCCTGAAAAACCATGAGGTCCTGTTGCACTGGGGAGCAGGTTGCTGCAGATCTGAACCCTAACAGTAACTCCAGTTCCAGGAGATCCGACACCCTCTTCTGACCTCCTTGGGCATTGTACGATATGGGTGCACTTACATGCATGCAAGCAATACACTCACACACATAAAGTAAAAATAATAAATAAAATAGGAATATGGATAAATTTTTCTTTTGATGGCACTATATTGCCTTTTCATTAAATGGGGCTGGAGAGATGGTTTAGTGGATAAAGGTACTTGCCACCAAACCTGACACACTGAGTCTGATCCTTAGAACCACATGTTGTAGGACAGAACCAATTCCCACAAGTTGTCTTCTGACCTCTGGGGTACATGCACACACACACACACACACACACACACACACACACAATAAATAAATGTCTAAATAAAATGGATGCATAAAGAGGAGTTCTCTGCATCAATGCAGAAAAGTCCTTTTAACTCTATGTGCTTAATCTATGACTAGTTTCATCCTGAAATTCCAGGTCTTGAAGGCTCTGCAAAAAGAAAACTGAAAACAAGAGATGGGGGCAGGAGAGAGGAAGGGATTGAGGAAGGAGAGCACGGAGTGTGACCTCCAGGCATCACTTCTCAAGGTCATCTGCATTCTGCATCCTACCTTAAGGTAGTCTTCCTTCTACAGCTTCCTGAATCAATTCTTACTCTAAATGACTCCCCCCCATATTATGATTAAATAGTTAGATATCAACCCCCATATTATGATTAAGTAGTTAGATATCAACTGGCTTGAAGGTCTTTGGAGATGGACCCCCTCCTTCTTAATCAGCAACTTGTAAAACTAAGAGTTGGAACTATAAGACTTTAATTACTGGTCAAAAGAATGAGATCTGATTCAAATCGCTGGCCCTGGGAGAAATGATGCTTTAAACTGCCCAAAAGGTTATAAGATTACCATCTAGCTGGAAAGTTTCTGCTAAGAACACAGAGATACCATTGTCGCATCCCTCAATGTTAATCCATATGGCCTATTACCTTGACAGGACAAACCCCCCTCAGGAAACTATCCTGAGACTTTAAGAAGTATAAAGCCCACCTACACATGCAGGCGGGCACAGCTACCCCTTTGGTCATCACCTCTCATCCTTGAGGGTAGCCTGCTCCTCTCTGGCAATTCCAGCCTCTATACTACGTTGTATGTGTCTAATGTGTCTAGTCTAAATTACCTCATGGGACCACTAGGACTGGGAAGCCAAGGAGAGGACAGGGAGAGACCTGGTAACTTTCCATCAACCCCTCTCCAGTCTAGATACCAGATTCCCTTTGAATAAGCTGGGGTCTCTGTATGAGTATTATGAGTTTTAATCAAAACTCACCTTGGTAAATGGAAGAGCAAGAATGTTGTTTTGTCTTTCCACAGGTTTCCACCTTCGCTCCTCCTCCCATTGTGATGGTTGTGATGCAGGAACAGTCGGTGATGCGGTATCCATCTAATTGCATCATCTTGGTTCAAAGAAGCTACTTTCCAGTTGGGGGAGGCTGACGTATATTGAGGGAAGAATAAAAATATCATAGAAATTCAAACAACTTTGAGATTCCATCTCACCCCAGTCAGAATGGCTATTATCAAGAAAACAAATGCGGGTTAGGGTGTGAGGAAAGAGGAGACCCTCACATTCACTGTTGGTAGAAGCATAAACTGATATAGCCATTATGGAAACCAGTATGGGAGGGGTTATCAAAAACTAAAAATAGAACTACCATATGACTCAGCGACTTCATGCCTGTACATATACCCAAAGGACTCCACATCCTGTCACAGAGATACTTGTACATCCATGTTTACTGCTGCTCTAGTTACAGTAACAAAGAAACAGAATCAATGTAGATGTTCAACAGACAAGTGGATAATGAAGAGGTGATGCGTACACACAATGGAATTGTATTCAGCTGTAAAGAAAAATGAAGTTTGCAGGAAAGCAGGTGGTTCTAGAAATAATTCTATTATATGAAGTAAATCAAACTCAGAAAGTCAAATCCCACGTTCTCCCTCCTAGAGAAGGATCAATGACATCAAATTATGTCATAACTGTTAGAAGTTCAGAGTCACAAAGGACGAGACCACCACCACTCCAATTAAAGTGTCTCGACAAGGTGAAACTTTACTTCTGATCAGAAGGGTGCATGGAGAGAGACAGAGACAGAGACACAGAGAGAGACAGAGAGGAACAGTATGCAGAACAGGAAATATGGTCGGTTTTTGTTCTAATGCAAGAATTCTGTGTCTTTCCCCCTTGACTGGGGTTTGACCTCACAGTTTTCAGCAGTTGATTAGTTTAAAAGAGTGGATTCTAAGGAAAAAAAGAGAAAGGAAAAGGGTGGACAAAAGAGGGGAGGGCTCAGCCACCCCAGGCCATCAGGTTCTGAGACCCCACCAGAGCCTTTCATAAACAAGTTTTATGGGGTGAGGAAAAGATTGGAATTCCAAGCTGGAGAGATGACTCAGTAATTAAGAGCACTGGCTGCTCTTGCAGAGGACCTGGGTTTGATTCCCAGCACCACATGGCAGCTACAAACCATCCTTAACTCCAGTTCCAGGGAATCCAACGCCCTCTTCTGTACCTTAACTCCAGTTCCAAGGGAATCTGATGCCCTCTTCTGACCTCTGTGGCATTGCATGACACACGTGCACTCACATGCATGCAGGCATAACACTCAGACACATAAAATAAAAATAATAAAATATTTATAAAAAACAATAAAATATTTTTTAAAGATTGGAATTCCTTGTCATAAGCAAAAATTTTGCAATATTTGAAAGAAAATACTAATATTTAGTGTTTTTTACATAACGAAACCTAGAATTCTGTCTGCTGTTACAAAATAAAAATATTAATTAAAAAATAAAATATTATCTCCTAAAAAGACTAGCACAGAAAAATGCAGAGAGAAAACTTTTTAACATTCTACCTGATCTAGTTTGTTTCTCCATTGCTGTGACAAGACACTCTGACCAATGCCAACTTGGGGAGGAAAAGCTTTATTTAGCTTACATCTCCCAGGTCACAGTTCATCACTGAGGGATCCTAGGGTGGGAACTCAGGGCAGGAACCTGGAGGCAGGAGCTGGAACAGAGGCCATGGAGGAACTGCACTTACTGGCTTGCTCTCCTGGCCCCTGCTCAGCCTGCTTTCTTACACAACATAGGCCCACCTGCCCAGGGGTGGCACCACCCACAGTGGGCTGAGCCGTCCCACATCACTCAAAAATCAAGAAGATGCCCCATGGACGTGGCCACAGGCCAGTCCGATGGAGGCAATTCCCCAGTTGAGGATTCCTCAACCCAGGTGTGCCAAGTTGACAACTAAAGCTCTTTATTTTTGAAGAATTTGTGAGTGTCCACACATACATGCGTGTGTGGAGGTCAGAGGACAACTCGCAGGAGTCCATCCCCTCCTTCCACCACGTAGGTTCTAGGGATGAAACTCAGATTGGACCCTTAGGGACCTCCGCCTGCTGAGCCATCTCATAGACCCAATGTTCTGCTTTCACGCAGAATGAACTAGTACGAAGGCGATGATCTTGCAGACAAGCAACAGCTTTAGCAAAGTGTTTTCCAAACAGCTTCTCCTTGCTGACATACTAATCACTGAGCCTGGATGATACACACTAAATAAAGAGATAGTAACCCATGGGCTCCTGACAGCTGCATAGTGAGACAATTCTAGGACCCAAGTGAAAAGCAGAGTGAGACTGAGGTGAGTTCTGTCCACTGACAATCCTTATGTCGAGGTCCTAACACCAAGTAATTCAGAATGTGATATATTTTGGAGACAGGGTTATTAAAGGATGATTAAGGGCTGGAAATAAAGCTCAACCATAGAGCACTTGCCTAGCACGTGTGAGGCACTGTCTTAGTTTCTTTTCCTATAATCATAATAAGATACTCTTACAAAAGCAACTTAGTGGAAAAGGATTTGCTTTAGCTCATGGTACAGCCAATCGTGGTGGGGAGTCAAGGTGGCAGGACCTGAAGCAGCTGCTCACGTTGCATCTGCAGACAGGAGACAAAAGGATGGATGCTTGTTGCTGTCCAACCCCCTAGCTCCACAGTCCAGGACACGGTCCAGTATTTCCTGCCCAGAGAATGGTCCCCCACACACAGTTAAGATAGGCCTTTCTTGCATTAATTAAGGTAGCCAAGATAACCCCTCACAGGCAGGCTCAGAGTCCATCCCCCAGGTGACTCCAGATTCTTTCAAGTGGACAACACTAGATCCTAAGTTCAATTCCCATTACCACGCCAAAAATGGCCTTGTGACATGTGGACCCGAACTCAGTCCCTAGAGCCCAGGCATCATGGTGCACACCTCTAATCCCAGTGCTGGGAAGTGGACATTGCTGGCCTGGAACTTGCTGGTCAGCCAGTCTAGCTTACTGGGTGAGCTCCAGGCTAATAAGAGACCATGTTTCAAAAAACAAGGTAGACACCTGAGAAATAATGCCCTCTGGCTTCACACACATGTCCATACTCACATACCTGCACACATGTGTGTACGTATACCCAGTTATGTGTACATACACGCATATACACACACAAAATACTGAATTGTGTCCTCACAATGTGGCATTGTAACTTCACAATGCTCCACTGTGTCATCAAAACTGTGATGACATGCTAGAGCATTCTGATGGCACAATATATCATTGTGATGTAACAATGTGGCAGTCTGATGGCATAATTCAACATCGTGGTGTCACAATGGAACATTGTGATAGCACAACATACCATTTAATGGCTGTGATGACTCAGTGGCATATTGTGGGGTGCGCGTTGCAATGGCACGATTCAGCACTGTGAGGGCACAATGGGACACCATATTGTGATGACACAATATACTGTTGTGAAGGCTGAAGATGGTACAGTGGGGTCATTAGGGGAACTCTAGTCCAACAAAGCTGGTATCCCTGAGAAAGGAGGGAAATTTGAAGGATGATGTCCCTTTCCTCTGTTTGGTAGGACTGATACAAGCTCTGCTTGTCAACTGGCTAGCGGGTTGACTGGTTGACTGGTTGGTTGGCTGGTTGGTTTGTTGGTTGACTGACTGATTTGTAAGACAGATTCTCATATAGCTTAAGCTGGCCTCCAACTCACTATGTAGCCAATGGTGGACTTGAACTCACGGTCTTCCCGACTCAGCCTCCAAAGTGCTGAGTCATAAGCATGCCCCCAACCCCCCACAAGCAGCCAGCTACGCGTTCTACTTGACATGAATAAAAGTCCCATCTGTATCAAAAGGAAAGGCCACTAGCCCAAGACCTTTCCAGATGACAAGCTAAAAATGCCATGTTCATTGCAAACAAACAAGCAGGAGTCCTTTAGATATGAACACAAGCTCACAATTTATAGAAGGGTCACCCTTGAAGTAGCCCCCCTCTTAATAAAGACGTCTTTCCTGCAGGGAATGTCAAAGGCAAAGGATAACTGTTTCATTTCAAGATCTTAACTGGTCCCACTTTTCAGGTCCAATTCTCATTCCATACAGTAGGGTGTATTCCAAGGAGCGAGCAGATGAAGGTCAGAAATGAAGAATAGGGTGCCATTTCCATGCTGCTGTCCTTGTAAGGCAGGGCAGGAGAAAGACGAACAGGAAAACAAGGGGCTCGGTAGCTTCAGGTCACTTCTTTTCTTATAAGGATGAGCCAGTTGAAACCAGCTGATGAGGAATTTGACAGTTACCTCTCAGTTTTTCTAGATTCTAGAGGGTCAGATGAACAACTTAGTTTCAGTTTGTTGACATGAAACTTTAGTGTGGGTGACTCCATTTTGTTTCAGCCTGGTTTGTTGAGGCCCAAACAACGACCTCCTGTAACATTTATTAGTTTAATGGAGCATCAAGAACTGTATGTCAATCATCAATTCCCATTTCACAGCAGTAGCAGAACCAATAGGCATGTTTACCCAAGCAGTTATGGAACACTAATACCACACTTTAAAGGGTCTCTCCCATCGGTCTCACTTAAGGGTGAGGCTCTTGGTAGGTTGACCAGGCTCCAGGGGACAGACCCACACCAATGAGCATCTGGGGGCACAAATTTGACTCTATAGGCGTGTGTGTGTACATGTGTGTGTGTGTGTGTGTGTGTGTGTGTATGTGTGTACTAGAGTGCATGAAACTGGCAAGGGGTCGTAAGGGGGGGTAAAGATAAGCAAGGGGATCTAAGTACAATCAAAATATATTGTATGACCAACCTACAGCAATGGTGTCAGCATGCATAAGACCCATGCAAACTCAAGCAGACAAAAACCCAGCACAGAACTGTGGAAATGGGCCACTGTCCCAATCTTAGTCGAAGAATCATTGGCAGCTGATTACTGCTGGGTGAGGAAGAGCTGATCTTGAAGGGAGGGACTCTAGATAGACTGCCTAGACCCCAGAGGATGAACTTGCACTGAGGGACATCTTGGGACATTAACTTTACATAATAGGCCTTAATAGAAATGACAGAATGTCTGGACTCCCATTGGGGTGGGGGGTGGGCTATGGGAGGTGCCAAAGGGGGAGGGGGCATAGAGATGATTTTATGTATGAAATACACAAAAAAAATCAATAAAAGATTTATTTAAAAATATTGTATGAAATGTATAAAAATTCCATTAAAAATGCTAATAAAATAAAGTCTCTCTCCCAGAGGCATAAGGAGCAAATAAGATGACAGACACTTTTCCTTCTATGTACTTGGAACTCCCAGATGCTAAGCACCATGAGGAGAAGGGAGAGATGCTCAGACGTAAGGACAGGAACAGGGGAACCAGCATGGACACGCCACAGTTATCCCAAGTATTTGCTGAACATGCATTATGTGGTCAGACACCATCTAAGGTGTGGAAGATACAGCCAGTAAGAAAACAAAGTCTTTTATTTCTGGAGTTATCTCTAGAAAAGGAGGCAGACCATAAACCAACACATGATACATTGGTAGCGACAGGTGATGTGAAGAAAGCAGGTTGTAGGGATAGACTGTGGCTGGGTGAGGAAGCAAGCAGTTCAGGAGCTGGCAGGGAATGTCTCTTTAAGAAGTAGCATTTGAGGACAAGTGCCTCAAGTTGGGGAATGTGATGGTTAAATTTACCCATCTACCTGCGTGTCTCATAATAAACATCAATGGTAGGTGTCCAAGAGTGTCTCTAGACAGATCAGCATTTGAACTGGTGGATGTAGTAAAGCGGCCTAACTTTCCCAGCGTGAGACGGCATCATGCAGCCCTTGGAGGGACCGACGGGAACAAAGGTGGTAGGTAGCACGAGGCGCTCACTCTGTCCTCGCTGCCTGATTGCTTGATTGCTCAAGTCAGGAAGTTGAACTTCTCCGTCCTGCCGCACTCCCAATTTTCAGGCCTTTGGACTGAAAAATGACAATGGCTTCTAGCCAGAAGATTGTGGGACCCTCAGCCTCCATGACTGCATGAGACAGTCCTCATAATAAATTCTCCCTGTGTGTGTATCCATATATGAGGATATACACATGAAGGGGTGTGTGTGTGTGTGTGTGTGTGTGTGTAGGTAATTAGATGAGAGATAGATGATAGATGATAGATTATAGATAGATGATAGATTGATGATGATAGATGATAGAGATAGACGATAGATTGATGATAAGATGATGATGATAGATAGATAGATAGATAGATAGATGATAGATGACAGATGATAGATAGATAGATAGATAGATAGATGATAGATAGATAGATAGATAGATAGATAGATAGATAGATAAGGATCTTTAGTCAGAAGACTGGAACTTTCCCAGTTCCAGTCCCTATATAATTGAAACACTCTTCATAATAAATCTACACACACACATGCACATACACACACTCACACACACCCTACCAGTTCTGCCTCTCTTATACCTTACAGGGAGTAAGCCATGGAACACTGTGAGAAGAACATTCTTCTAGAAATGGGAGCTGCACATTCGAAAGCCCTGAGATGGTAGAACGAAGGAGCAAGACCCAGGAAGTTAGAGCGGAGCTCTGGCAGCAGCTGAGGACAGATAATCCAAGGGCTAGAGTATGCAGGGCCACATCAGCCATGAGGAGAGGCTACTGAAGGGCCAGGGGCTGGGCTGCAACGCGACCATCTTGAAAAGAGTTGTGAATGACATGAAGGGAGCAGGCTGCAGGGGTAGTGGACACAGGAAGTCTTCTTAGCAAACAAGTATAGTGACCCAGGAAGGCAGGACCAGGAACAGGTAGATCAGCAGTTGGGTTTGGCATCTATTTACTACAAGAGACAACTGTATTTCCTGACAGGTAGGATGCAGGTATAGGGGAGAGGAGGTGAAAATTGGAGTCTGCGCAGGTAGATGCACAGAGGCGAAGTATTGACACAGAGAGTTGTGGGAGGCATCGTGCATTTCATGAGCTCCATTCCCCACACATTTCCCCTTCTCCATCAGTCATCGTCTTTGGTATGTTTCTTCATGTTTGCTTGCTCTCTTCCACGTGTACATATTTCTGTCTAGCACTGCAGTAGGCACAAGTACACACATGTATGCACAGGTACACGCCTGCCCCCACTCCAGCCCATCTATACCTTCCACAGTGTCCTCTCAGTCACTGAAGAAAAGTTTCTCACTCTGAAGAAATAAAAACATTAGAATTTGGAAGATTCTGCAGCTACCACGGATGTTCTCCATGGATACACACACATATCTTCCAGCATGTTCCAGATGTATTCCTGAGTCATCCCAGACTCAAACATGCTCCCTAAAACAGGTTTTGAAGACCTCCCCAGTGTCGGGAGAGAGGGCCGAGAAAGCAGATTGACCAGAACAAGCTCTCTCCTCCCCAAGCCCAGTGTTCTGCGTCTCCCGTCTCCCTCTCCACCCCTCCCTTCTGCCTTATTTATTCACTAACTCTGTATCAGGTTAGGCATGAGCACGACTGAATCCTGAAGCTTCCTTCCCTTTCCAAACAAACCTTTAACTTGGAAATGAAGATTATTACTGTTTGCACATGAAGAGTCTCCCAAAAATGTCCTTGGGTTTGCTGTCCTTTGGGTTGAGTGTTGGTCCCCAGCTGGTGGCATCGAGAGGTGATTGGATCATAAGGTTGCCAGCATCATCAACAGGTTTATCTGTTGGTAAGTTCAGAGCTGAGGGTCTATTAGGAGGAAGGCCTGGTTGGGGGCTGTACCCTTGAGCAGTTACATCTTGTTCCTCCTCCTCTCTCTGTCTCTCTCTCTCTCCCCTCCTGTTCTCCCTCCTCCCTTCCCCTTCTCTCATACCTCTGGCCCGAGATATGCAGCTTTCCTCCTGAGATAGATTTGCCTTGCTACAGGCCTGAGAGCAACAGAATCAGCTAACCAAGGACAGACACCACTGAAACTGGCCCCCAAAAGAGCCCTCCTTCCTCCGTTTTCCTCAAATATTTTGTCACAGTGACAAATTAACAAAATATTTTCCCCCTAAATCAACAGTGTAACCCAGCTCTACTATTTCACAAAAGTATCACGCCCTCTGGACATGCTGCGGCCTGATTTGCATAGCACCAGAAAAGGTTTGTTTTTCCTTTTTCAATAGCTCATCAATCTATAACATTCACCCAGATTACATTCTCTAGCAAGTAGAGAAGTTGCAAATTGTGTTCCTGTTCATTGTTTCCCTACATCTGTTCTTTCACACTTTCTCTGGCAGGAGAGAGAGAGATTTCCAGGTGACAGGCTGCGGCTATAAGTTTGTTACATAACTCTGGTTGAAGAGCAGACACAGCGTGATGAAGCTTGGAAGTGGTTTATGTACCGAGCATCTCAGCGAGCAACATTCTTGCTGCCTCTTTGCTGCATCCTGAGATGATCATGACAGCCACCTGGGAAAGTCACTCCAGAAAAGATGGAATGAGGATGTGAACTCAGGGATCATATGATCCACTCGATGGAGGGACCCTGGTCCAGCAGTTCAGATGCTTCCTGACTCTCCTTGGACACTCCAGAGATAAGCCACTCACTACTGCTGTGTTTCTGCTGGGTCTGAGTCAAAGGGCGTTTCCCACATAGTCCTTTCCAATGGGGGCTCCTGCTGAGACCACACAACCCTAGCAGTAACTGGAAAGATGCTCATCCTTAAGTCTACTTCCTTCAACATCAGATCTTGCCCATTAGCGCTTACTCCCGGGCAATTAGAAGATGGCCGCCCTTGCTTCATGACTCTGCTAAGTCAATGTTTTGTCCCATGCCCTTGGACGTAACTTCAGACCTACATTTTGTCCAATCTCATTTACTTAACTTTAAAATTTTTAAATATTTTCATTTATTATTTTTATGTGTATGAGCATTTTGGCCTACATGTATGTAAGTGCACCATGTACATGCAGTGCCTATGGAAGAAGACATCGGATCCCCTCAACTGGAGTTACAGATGGTCGTTAGCAGCCATGTGGGTGCTGGGAAGTAAACCCGGGTCATCTAGAAGAGCAGCCAATGTTCTTAACCATTGAGCCATCCCTCTAATTTTTTGGGGGGTGGGAGGTTGAGACAGGGTATCCCTGTAGCCCCAGCTGGCCTGGAACTTACTATGTAGACCAGGCAGGCTAGCCTTGATCTTACAGAGATCCACCTGCCTCTATGAGCCTGGTGGTGCACACCTGGCCATAAACTCATTTATTAAATTGTAAAGGCTCTGAATTACTTAAAATAGCATTGGTCATCTCTAGCTTTCATTATACACTAATTTATATCATAAAAATTATTGATGAGAAGTTACAGTCTAGTCGGAAGGCCTAAATGAGCCATTTGAACAGGCTGTTACAGGACTATAATAAAGCACAATCCCTTTACTGCACCTTTCTTAAAGCAATGTGTCACAGACTCTCCCAAAGATGTCAAGAACTTGAACATGAGTAGGGGCGGGAGATGAAGGGAAAGGTTGCCACCAGAAAGGCTTGTACGTTCTGATTCTACTCACAGCTGGCCCCACCATTTGATGACTGATGATTCCAGGGTCCTTGGACAACACCGAGCAACATTCTTAACCAGTCAGGTAGCCCGGCTAATGCGAGGTCTGCCTTACTGGTTTAATGAGTTGATATGATTCAGCTGTAATTAGCACGCACATTAGCTTACTATGAACTCCTGCTTCTAAAGCCCCTGGGAAGAATTTAATCTCTAAAATAAAGACCCTCCCAGAACTCCTTCATATAGTATCTACGTTTACTTTTTCATATGAATCACTAACATCATCCCCTAAATAGTTCCAGTCACTACTGGATCTCAAATAGCCAGACTAAAGGTAACTTTCATTGCTCCCTGAGCCTTTCTCGAAAAGGAAAGGAGTAGCTGTTCTCCAGCCAGGACCAGATTCTGAGAAATGGTGATGAGGGAGCTGTGTTTTCAGAAAAACCCACATCGGTGTTTTCCAGTCACGTCCTGCCTGGTAGGGCAGGAAGGGCAGGTGGCCGCAGTCCCGGCCATCACTTGTTGCCCTTGTGCCTCCATCCATCAGGCCGAACACAGAATCAATGCCCAGCTGCCTGGCAGGGTGTTTTAAGGTCATCGCTCCCGATCCTTCATCTGATGGATGCATAAATATTGATCAAATTGACTGCGAGTTGAAAAGCTGCCTTTGGTTGCAGTTTGATGAGTTACCATTTTCTGCCAGGTAAAGAAGTTTCCACAAAGCAAGAAAAATTACTTTTCTGGAATCTGCTCTTGCTCTATAGAAGCAGAACCATAGCTACGAGGCTTAAAGCGGAGGCAGCAAGACAATTCCGGCTTTACCCGGATGAGGCCACTTTGGGTGGAGAACACCTCTGCTCCGTGAGTGTTGTCAAAACAACTCTCTCCTTTGTAGAAAGGATATTTAAAGGGCATTCTTTGTTCTTTGGAAACTGCAAAGTAAACTCTATTAAACACCTAAGATGTGGTCTTTGAATAATGCTAAAGGAGAAATGACATGTTCCAAAAACCACAGCTACCAAGGGTTTGATCTACTTTATGATAAATTCCCATTAATTCAGAATTTTTTTGGATTCTGGAATTTTTTTTGTAGTTTATTACTTTTCTTTTTAAAAAAATAATTTATTGAGAATTTCATACATGCATACAAGGTGTTTTGGTCAAATCCATGCCCACTCCCTCCCCTCCAACTCCTCCCACATCTCCCCATCACTTTTTTCTGATAACTTCATGTACTCTTTCTTCTTCTTTTACTATTATATTTTTATGGGGCTTTTGGCTACTCTAACATTCCCCTCTCTGAAGAGGTAACCCTAAAATCTTTTAAGGATTAGATAAGAGCTCCCAAATACTTTTGACATTTTTGGCCTTTGGAATGGAATATGTTGTTAAGAGGCCCAAGGACATTGTGAGTTTAAGCCAAGAAACTGGTCACTTTTCTTTGGGGTCTTTTTACTCTAACTGCCTAGCCAGTTCCTACCTCCTATTCTTATCACAACATCCTCTGAAAAGGTTACCCAACTTGCGGATAGAGAATAGGGATGTAGACCACTCTGGCTTCTTCCATGCTGAACACGCAGGGTGAGACAATTATAGTACCCCTTCAGTGGGTCCATCTAAAAGACTCCCAAATTGCATAACTCTTATCTGTAGGGGAAAAGAAAGTCCTTGACTGGTGAATAGGGGATTTGAAGAAGTAAAGGTAAGAGTAATTAGCATTACAAGTTCTAGACAGGGAACTAGAAAAAAGAACAGGGCAATTTTCAAATGTTAATATGAGAGTCCATTGGAATTTCTTGACAAGGACTTCCAAAAGCATCCCTCTATCGGGTTCCTCCTCATTTTTCCTTTGTCTTCCAAGGCTGGACTCGAGAGTGATGGACTCAGGATTTGCTTTCAGGTATTTTGGTAGCATTGGAGTGGTTGAATCAGTGTCAGTTCCCTCTCAAAGGCTGCTAGATAGGGGGAGAAAACAAATTTATCCATCTTTTTAGAACGATAGCTGGTTGTCTCCCTTAGCTACAGGTGGGCACTACAGTACTGGAGACCAAGATTTGAAGTTTTACATCTGAGCAGTGAAGCCTAATGTCTGGGAAGTGTAATCCCTTGAACTCTTAAAGAAAAATACGGATGACTTTACTCTTTGGTTATACTTTCCTTTTGGGTGTTTAAGACCATACAGTTGACCCTAATAAATCAATTTATGCTTACACTTAAGGTTGTTTGAGAAACTTCCTCAGGGGTCATATGGGCTTGGGAGGAGCCCTTGGCTCCTTTCTTTTACCAGTTCTATGTGAAGATAAGTCAAAGGTCCTGCTTGACCATGTCTGGCTTCACTTGGAAGTATGGATGAGATGTTTCTTCTGAGTTGACCCTCCTCTTTGTAGACTGGACACTGGTTCACGTCCATCTGATGGGGTCTCCATGGACTCCCTGACCAAGAGGACAGATGACTCACCACAGTTACAGGACATTTTGAGAGATGCTCATAGTCCCCTGGAACTTAGTCGACGTCGGAGGGCAAGGAGCAAAAATTGTCCTTTAAGTCCCTCTGACCATATTAGTATAGGCTTCAAAGTATGGCTGTTAAACATCTAAGAAGGTTAGTTCCACCAGTCTGGTACTTTTAATTATCATGTGCTATGTAGCTAAGGCTTGGGTAAAAAAAACAAATATTTGCAGATAAACCTTGACTAGATATATATTTTGTCCTTAAACTAGTTAACTAAATGACCATAGAAATTTTAAGATCATGTGTATATTATTTTTGTCTCATCCTTTACATATCACACAGACCTTCATCACTTGCTA